>NC_142804.1:42384780-42684780 GCF_049724085.1 Artemia sp. Qi Xiang Cuo | reverse complement strand
AGCCAAAAAGATTGGAGGGCAACCTGGCGCGCTCCCCCGGCCCTTTTTCCCAAAGTCATCCGATCAAAATTTTGAGATAGCCATTTTTGCTCATCATAGTGGAAAGGTCTAATAACTACGCCTTTGGATATAAAATGACCCCCCCCCCCAGCCATTTTTACACATAGCATTTGTTATTATGAATGAATGTATACATTTTCGGGGGGGGGGTGAATTTTTGCAAGTGATTTTTCCACGGGGGAATTTTTGTATGGGGATGGAAGTCTCCAGGGGTGAACTTGTCAGGAAGAAATTATACACTGGGAGAATTTGCCAGAATTCCTATAAAACATTCTATTTAAATGCCTTGCTTTCTCTTTTCCGTCTCAATTTTACGCGCGAGTTTTTAAGGGTAATTGTCCGGGGTAAATTTTCACCAGGATTGGATTGTCTAGAGGATGAGAAGGATTTCTCCGTGGATGTGGGGCCATATTTCCTGGCATTACTTAAAAGCGATAAGAAAAGAAATAAAAAAAAAAGAAAGTTTTTTCAATTGAAAGTAAAGAGCCACTGTGAAAATTAAAGCGAACAGAAATTATTACTTACATGAAGGGGTTTGCCTCTCCACAACACCTCGCTCTTTGCGCTAAAGTTGGAGTTTCGGCCCAATTCTTTGAGAACGCCTCCTGAATAACAAGAGTCGTTTAATTTGAACACTAGGAAGCTTTTTAAAAGTGCTAAAAAAAACTTTAGCGTAAAGAGCGAGGTGTTGAGGAGGGGGAAATCCCTTTCAAACACGTAATAATTTCTGTTCGTTTTAAGTTTTAATGTTTCTCCTTACTTTCAGTTGAAAAAAAAATTGTTTTTTTTAATTTAATAGCCATACAAAGCAGGATTGAACCATATTTTCCGTATAGCTTAGTGTTTGCGTTACAGTCAGTCAGTCGGGTACTTAAAACAATCCTTAGAGCTTAGGCAATCTCTCTTGAAAGCCTTGAGCAAATTTTCCTTAGTTTTTTTAGAGCGTAAACATAACAAGTCACATAGAGCCTTTTGAGTAACAGCAGCTGGGCTACCCCTGGAAGAAACTCCTAGCTGAAATTCTACCCTCTTGAATCTCCTTTAAGAAAAATTCCTACAATTTCAAAAATTAAAACTGCCAAGTCAAGCTACATATCATCGTAATTGAAGGTGCCAGGGATTTTGCTATAAAAAAAAGCACATCTTCATTTAGGACCCTGATATTGTAGATACGAGTATTATAGGCATTATAACATAAAAAGATATTGTTCGGCAAAGGGGCTAAGTAGATATACTAAGAGCTTTAGCAACAGCGGAGTTATATCAGTATTATAAAAAACAATTTCTCACCTTAGAACTCCAGCTTGACCGTGTCGACAAGCGACATGCAACATATTGTCACCTAACTTTGATTTGACTGTTTGCTTCCATGGAAAAGCATAAGAGGCCAAAGCGGCTCGCAGTCCTTCGACATCGCCATACTGAACCTTCTTAAAGATTTGTTTTTCTTCTGACCTCATTGCTAAAAGTTAGAAAATAAAACTTTTAAAATTTATAAGTATGTTGACCTTTGGATGTGCAACCAAATTGTTTGTACTTCGATCATAATTAGATAAGAAAAAATTATATAAAATAATAGTTATATAAAATAGGAGCAACATTAAAACTTAAAACGAACTTAAATTTTTCTGTTTATGAGCGGGTTTGCCCTCTACCCAAAACCTTGCTCTTTACACTAAAGATTTTTAGTACTTTTGAAAAAGCTTCTTATTCTAATTAAATGGCCCTTGTGTTTCAGGTTCAGGTTCTTTTTATCATAGGCAGTGCACTAGCGCTGCCTAAGTAAAGAACGATGTGGGCACAGTGGGTTTTTTTTTTTCTCCATACCCGGCCACTTCGTATCGAAGGAGTTGTCGTAGAAACTTCAAAAGGGCTCATTCGATTGGAAATTGAGGTTGCTAGTGCCCTTTTTAATAGTCGAAAGTGATTGGAGGGAAACTAGCGCCCCCCCCACGCCCATCATTTCCCCAAACACATCCGATCAAAATTTGGAGATAGTTATTTCGTTCAGCGTAGTTGATTTCCAGATAGACAATATCTTTTTGATGAGGATACTCCCCCACAGCCCTCGGGGTAAGGGTTTTAAGTTATGCCCAGGGGGCATATACGAACAATTGATACACGTCACAGTTTATTATTTTTTTCTTTAAAGCAGGGCACTTCATATAGAAGGGGTCGTCGTAGAGACTTCAAAAGGGGCTCATTCGATTGGAAATCAAGAATTCTAGTGCCCTTTTTAATAGTCTAAAGCTATTGGAGGGCAACTAGCCCCCCCTCACGCCAATCATTCCCCCAAACACATCCAATCAAAATTTTGAGACAGCCATTTTGTTCAGCGTAGCTGATTTCCAGATAGAAAGTATGTTTTTGAAGAGGACACCCCCACAACCCTCAGGGCAAGGGTTTTAAATTATGCCCTGGGGGCATATAAGGTTTTTATAGAAGTCGTTATAGTAGAAACTTCAAAACAGGCTCATTCTTTTGGAAATCCAAAGGGATAGTTCCCTTTTTAATAGTCGAAAGTGCTTGGAGGGCAACTAGCCCCCCCCCTCACGCCAATCATTCCCCCAAACACATCCAATCGAAATTTTGAGACAGCCATTTTATTCAGCGTAGTTGATTTCCAGATAGAAAATGTGTTTTTGAAAAGGAAACTCCCCCACAACCCTTAGGGCAGGGGTTTTAAGTTATGCCCTGGGGGCATATAAGGCTTTTATAGAAGGCGTTGTCGTCGAAAATTCAAAAGAGGCTCATTCGATTGGAAATTCAAAGGGTTAGTGCCCTTTTTAATAGTCGAATGGGATTGGAGGGAAACTAGCCCCCCCCCCCCACGCCCATCGTTCCCCCAAACACATGCAATCAAAATTCTGAGATAGCCGTTTTGTTCAACGTAGTTGATTTTCAGATAGAAAATTGTGTTTTGAGGAGGACACTCCCCCACAACCCTCAGGGCAAGGGTTTTAAGTTATGCCCTGGGGGCATATAAGGCTTTTATAGAAGGCGTTGTCGTCGAAACTTCAAAAGAGGCTCATTCGATTGGAAATTCAAAGGGTTAGTGCTCTTTTTAATAGTCGAAAGTGGTTGGAGGGCAATTAGCCCCCCCCCCTTCACGCTCCTCGGTCCCCCAAACGTAAACCAACAAAATTTTGAGATAGGCATTTTCTCAGTATAGCTGATTTACACATAGAAAATATCTTTTTGAGGAGGAAACTCCCCCACAACCCTCGGGGCAAGGGTTTTAAGTTATGCCCTGGGGGCATATTAGGTTTTTATGGAAGGCGTTGTCGTAGAAACTTTAAAACTGGCTCATTCGATTGGAAATACAAAGGGCTAGTTCTCTTTTTAATAGTCGAAAGTGATTGGAAGGCACCTAGCATCCCCCCAAGCCCATCATTCCCCAAAAGACATCCAATCAAAATTTTGAGATAGGCATTTTGTCAGCGTAGCTGATTTCTAGATAAAAAAAATATCTTTTTGAGGAGGACACTCCCCCATAACCCTCAGGGCAAGGGTTTTAAGTTATACCCTGGGGGCATATAAGGTTTCTAATAGAAGGCGCTGTCGTAGAAACTTCAAAACAGGCTCATTCGATTGAAAATTCAAAGGACTAGTGCCCTTTTTAATGGTCGAAAGTGATTGGAGGGCAAAGACCCCCCTCCCCACGCCAATCATTAACCCAAACACATCCAATCAAAATTGTGAGATAGCCATTTTGTTCAGCGTAGTTGATTTCTAGATAGAAAATATGGTTTTGAGGAGGACACTCCCCCACAGCCCTCAGGGCAAGGGTTTTAAGTTATGCCCTGGCGGCATATAAGGTTTTTATAGAAGGCGTTGTCGTAGAAACTTCAAAACAGGCTCTATTGATTGGAAATTCAAAGGGCTAGTGCTCTTTTTAATAGTCGAAAGTGATTGGAAGGCACCTAGCCCCTCCACGCCCATCATTCCCCAAAAGACATCCAATCAAAATTTTGAGATAGTCATTTTGTTCAGCGTAGTTGATTTCCAGATAGAAAATACGTTTTTGAGGAGGACACTCCCCAAAATCCTCAGGGCAAAGGTTTTAAGTTATGCCCTGGGGGCATATAAGGTTTTTATAGAAGGCGTTGTCATAGAAACTTCAAAACAGGCTCACTCGATTGGGAATTCAAAGGGCTAGTTCCCTTCTTAATAGTCAAAAGTGATTGGAGGGGAACTAGCCCCTCCCCCACGCCCATCATTCTCCCAAACACGTCCAATTAAAGTTTTGAGATAGCCATTTTGTTCAGCGTAGTTGATTTCCGCATAGAAAATACGTTTTTGAAGAGGAAACTGCCCAACAACCCTTAGGGCAAGGGTTTTAAGTTATGTCCTGGGGTATATAAGGTTTTTATAGAAGGTGTTGTCATAGAAACTTCAAAAGTGGCTCATTTGATTGGAAATTCAAAGGGCTAGTGCCCTTTTCAATATTTAAAAATGATTGGAGGGCAACTAGCCCTCCCCCACGTCCATCATTCACCCAAACACATCCAATCAAAATTTTGAGATAACCATTTTGTTTATCGTAGGCTAGTTGATTTCCAGATAGAAAATATTTTTTTGAGAAGGAAACTCCCCCAAAACCCTCAGGGCAAGGGTTTTAAGTTATGCCCTGGGGGCATATAAGGTTTTCATAGAAGGTGTTGTCGTAGAAACTTAAAAAAAGGCTAATTCGATTGGAAATTCAAAGGGCTAGTGCCCGTTTTAATCTTCGAAAGGGATTGGAGGCCAACTAGCACCCCCCCCACGCCCATCATTCTCCCAAACACATCCAATTAAAATTTTGAGATAGCCATTTTGTTCAGCGTAGTTGATTTCCAGATAGAAAATACGTTTTTGAAGAGGACACTCCCCAGTAGAAAGGCCCAATCGACTCGTGACCCTACACCATATATGGGCATAGAGTCCCTAGGCAGATGGTTTTTCTCACTGAGAATGAAAAAACAGGATTTTTCTCACTTGAGAAAACAGGATTTTTCTCACTTTTATGGATGTTTTTATGGTTTTTCTCACTGAGAATGAAAAAACAGGATTTTTCACACTTGAAAAACAGGAATTTTCTCACTTTTATGGATGCTTCTTGGATGTCAACAACAATTGCTGTATGTAGACATAAGTTCAACAACAATTGCTGGATGTATACATAAGTTCAACAACAAGTACAGGAGAATTGTTTCCGGGCGAAGTTTATTAATGTATTTTTGTGCTCGTCCAGGAAAATTGTTTCCGGGCGAAGTATATTAATGTCTGACAGATGATGTCAAGGTTGATTGATTTGTCACGAAAGGGGAATTAATTTGTTGTTTCTAAGGGGAATTATTGATCTACGAAAGGGGAATTAATTTGTTGTTTCTAAGGGGAACTATTGATTCAAGAAAGGCGAATTAATTTGTTGTTTCTAAGGGGAATTATTGATCTACGAAAGGGGAAATAACTTGTTGTTTGTAAGGGGAATTATTGATTCACGAAAGGGGAATTAATTTGTTGTTTCTAAGGGGAATTATTGATTCAAGAAAGGGGAATTAATTTGTTGTTTCTAAGGGGAGGTGGGGAAGAATGTTTTGATCTTAGAGATGAAGAGATTAACGCGGGAAAGGGTTTCCTAGGAATTTCAAATGTGACAGCGCAGGGATGCCAAAACAAAGGGAACACGCTGAAAATACGTTTAGAGATTATTTGGGCGAAACCGTTTTAGGCATTTTAGGGATTATTTGGGCGAAACCGTTTTAGGCATTTTAGGGAATTATTTGGGCGAAACAGTTTGAGGCATTTTAGAAGATGATTTGAGACACAAAAGGGCCCCATCCCCCCAACTTTTGGCTCCCCCTCGAGTACATTTTTCAGAACAAGTTCTTTATGTAATGTCCTTCCTAAACCCATTTTACAAGTTGAAGTACCCATCCTTTTCACCCACAACTTTACTTTACAGCTTTTGGACCCCAAGTCCTACCCCTATCCCTCAACCCTATCCCTCCACCCTCCCTCCACCTCCTCCCTCCCACCAACCCCCCCCCCCCAACTTTTTTGAGTTTTTTTTCTTTTTTTTCAGTTTTTTTTTTAGTTTTTTTTTAACTTTTTTTACATCTCATAGAATGTCTTAAAACTCACATAAAACACAAAAATTCATATTTAATATTGTCCAACTTCAAAATGGGAATGATATAGATATGTGTGTCGCAACTTTTACTATTAGAAAAATAATGTTTGTATTGACCAATTTTTTTTTTAACTTTTTTTTACATCTTAGAATGTCATGAAACACACTTAAAACACAAGTGTTTTAAGCCTACGTACAACCTAACTTTATGTAATGTTTTCAAAGGCATTTCAGAGCAAGTTCCTTTCTTAATGTCCATCCTAAACCCATTTTACAAGTTGAAGTACCCATCCTTTTCACCCACAACTTTACTTTACAGCTTTTTGGATACCTCAACATCAAGCAATACTTTTCAAAAGACATTTCAGAGCAAGTTCTTTACGTAATGTCCTTCCTAAACCTATTTTACAAGTTGAAGTACCCATCCTTTTCACCCACAACTTTACTTTACAGCTTTTTGGATACCTCAACACCAAGCAATACTTTTCAAAAGGCATTTCAGAGCAATTTATTTTCATAATGTCCCTCCTAAACCCAATTTACAAGTTGACGAATCCATCATTTACACCCACAACTTTACTTTACAGCTTTTTGGATGTCTCAACACAAAGCAATACTTTTCAAAGGCATTTCAGAGCAAGTTTCTTTCTCAATGTCCCTCCTAAACCCATTTTACAAGTTGAAGTACCCATCCTTTTCACCCACAACTTTACTTTACTTTACAGCTTTTTGGATACGTCAAAACCAAGCATACTTTCAAAAGGCATTTCAGAGCAAGTTCTCTTCTTAATGCCCCTTCTAAACCCATTTTACAACTTGAAGTAGCCATCCTTTTCACCCACAACTTTACTTTGCAGCTTTTAGGATACCTCAACACCAAGCAATACTTTTTTTTTCACATCAGAATGTCTTGAAACAATTAAAACACAAAAAATTCATATTTAATATTTTCCAACTTCAAAATGGGCAAACACACAAAAACTTACAAAGACAAAAAAACTTACACACAAACAAAAACTTACACACACACACAAAAACTTAGACACACACAAAAACTTACACACACACAAAAACTTACACACACACACAAACTTACACACACAAAAAAACTTACACACACATACAAAAAATAACACACACACAAAAACTAACAGAAACACAAAAACTGACACACAAACAAAAAATAACACACACACACAAAAATTTAGACACACACAAAAACTTAAACACAAAAAAAAAAAATTACACACACAAAAAGACTAACACGCACACAAGAAATTAAACACAAACACAAAAAAAAACAAACACACAAAAACTGACACACACACAAAAAAAAACAAACACACACAAAAACTTACAAACACACAAAAAATTAGACACACACAAAAACTCACACACACACACAAAAACTTAAACACACACAAAAATTTACACGCAAAAACAAACTAACAAACAAACATAAACTTACACACACACACAAAAAAAAACACACAAACACAAACAAACAAAAAAACAAAAAAACTTAAACAAACACAAAAACTAACAAACAAACAGAAAAATACATACGCAAACAAAAAAATAAAACACACAAAAAAAATTACACAAAAATAGAAAATTACAAATAAAAAAAAAATTACAAACAAACAAAATATATAACGTATAAACAAACTTACACATACACACAAACAAAATTACACACACACAAAAACTTACACACACATAAAAACTTACACACACATAAAAACTTACACACACAAAAAAACTTACACACACACACACACAAACTTACACACACACATAAAACTTAGAGAGCAAGTTCTCTTCTTAATGCCCCTTCTAAACCCATTTTACAACTTGAAGTAGCCATCCTTTTCACCCACAACTTTACTTTGCAGCTTTTAGGATACCTCAACACCAAGCAATACTTTTTTTTCACATCAGAATGTCTTGAAACACTTAAAACACAAAAAATTCATATTTAATATTTTCCAACTTCAAAATTTGCACACACACAAAAACTTACACACACAAAAAAACGTAAACACACACAAAAACTTACACAAACACACACAAAAACTTATACATAAAAAAACTTACACACACACAGAAACTTACACACACACACAAACTTAAACACACACAAAAAAACTAACACACACATAAAAAATAAGACACAAAAACAAACTTACAGACACACAAAAACTGCCACACACACAAAAACTTACACACACACACAAAAATTTATACACACACAAAAACTTACACACACACACAAAAAAACTAACACACATACAAAAACTTACACACACACAAAAACTTACACACACACAAAAACTTACACACACACACAAAAACTTACACACACACAAAAAAACTTACACACACAAAAACTTACACACACACAAAAACTAACACACACACAAAAACTTACACACACACAAAAAAACTAAAACAAACAAACAAAATTAAACACACACAAAAACTTACACACACACAAAAACTTACACACACACACACAAAAATTTAAACACGAAAAAAATATTAAAAGCAAAAAAAAACAAAAACAAACAAAAAACTTAAAAACACAAACAAACATACACACACACAAAAAAACTAACACACAAACAAAAATATACACATACATAAAAAATTACAAAAGAACAAAAAATAAAACACTAAAAAAAAATAACAAAAACACAAAAAAGTAAACACAAACAATAAAAAAAATAAACAAAAAAAATAACACAAACACAAAAACTTACAAACACACACAAAATTACACACACACAAAAAATTACACATACAAAAAAAAACTTACACACACACAAAAACTAACACACACACAAAAACTTACACACACACAAAAAACTTACACAAACACAAAAACTAACACACACACAAAAAAACTAAAACACACAAAAAAAATTACACAAAAAAATAAACTTAAACGCAAACAAAAACTAAAAAAAAAAAACACTAATACAAAAAAGAACATAAAAACACACACAAACAAAAACTTACACAAAAACAAAAACTTAAAAACAAAAAAAAAAATAATAACACACAAAAAATAAAACACAAGAAAAAACTAACACACAAACAAAAACTAACAAACACACAAAAACTTGCATACACAAAAAACTTACACACACACAAAAAAAACTTACCCACACAGAAAAACTTACGCACACAAAAAAAAAACTTACACACACACAAAAACTTACACACACACACAAAAACTTACAAACACACACATAAACTTACACACACACACAAAATCTTACACACACACAAAAACTTACACACACAAAAAAACTTACACACACTAAAAAACTTACACACACACATAAATTTACACACACACACAAAATCTTACACACACACACAGAAACTTACACACACAAAGAATCTAACACACAAATAAACAATAAAAAACACACAAAAACTTAAACACACACAAACAAAAACACACCCACACAAACAAAAACCCACACACAAAAAAACTTACACACAAACACAAAAACATCAAAAAAAACAAAAACTAACAAACACAAAAAATATTAAATAAACACACAAAATTAGAAAAAAAAAAAAATTAACACAAAAAATTAAACACACAAAAAAAAAACTTACACAAAAAAACAAAAACATACACACACAAAAAAAATAACAAACAAAAAAAACTTACACACACACAAAAAATTACAAAAAAAAAAAAAAATAAAACAAAAACAAAAAATTACACACAAAAAAAAAATTACACACAAATACACAAAAAAAAAAAAATTACAAACACACAAAAACTTACACACACACAAAAAACCCTACACACACACAAGAACGTACACAAACACAAAACTTAAACACAAAAAAAAACTTACACACACAAAAAAAATTACACACACACAAAAACATACACACACACAAAAACTAACACACACACACAAAAAAATAACACAATAAAAAACATAAAAACTCACAGAAACTTAAACACACAAAAAAAATAACACACACAAAAAAAATTACACACACACAAAAAAACTTACACAAACACAAAAAAAACACATACGCACACAAAAAAACTAACACACACACAAAAACTTACACACACACAAATAAACTAGCAAACACAAAAAAACTAACACACACACAAAAACTTACACACACACAAAAAATAACACCCCCACACAAAAACTCAAACACACACAAAAAAAAAAACACACACACACAAACATACACACACACAAATAATTACACACACACAAAAAATTACACACACACAAAAACTAACAAAAGCGAACAAAATAAAGCACAATCAAAAACTAACACACACAAAAAAACTAACACACACACAAAAACTAACACACACACAAAAAAAACTTACAAACACCAAAAAACATACACACACATAAAAACTTACACACACACAAACAAAAACTTACACACACACAAAAACTTACACACCCACACAAAAACTTACACACACACACAAAAACATACACACAGACAAAAATTTACACACACACAAAAACTTTCACACACACAAAAACTTACACATACACAAAAACTTACACACGCACAAAAACTCACACACACACACAAATTTACACACACACAAAAAACTTACATACACACAAAAACTTACACACACAAAAAAACTTACACACACACAAAAACTTACACACACAAAAAAACTTACAATCGCAAAAAAAATTAAAAACAAAAAAAAAATTATCACACACACAAAAACTTACACACACATAAAAACTTACACACAAACAAAAACTTACACACACAAAAAAATTTAGACACACATAAAAACTCACGCACAAATAAAAACTAACACACACATAAAAAATCACACACACAAAAAAAATTACACACACACACACACACAAAAACTTACACGCACACATAAAACTTACACACACACAAAAATTTACACACAAACACACACACACACAAAAACTTACAAACACACAAAAACTTACACACACACAAAAACTAAAAC
The DNA here is from genome assembly GCF_049724085.1 of Artemia sp. Qi Xiang Cuo. Classification (NCBI taxonomy): domain Eukaryota; kingdom Metazoa; phylum Arthropoda; class Branchiopoda; order Anostraca; family Artemiidae; genus Artemia; species Artemia sp. Qi Xiang Cuo. Next base: position 42,673,594 of record NC_142804.1, on the reverse strand, counting down.
ACATACAAAAACTGAAACAAATCAAAAAACTTACACACACACACACAAACTAACAAACACACACAAGAACTAACACACACACAAAAGACATACACACACACAAAAACTAGCACAAACACAAAAGCTTAAACACACACACAAACTAAAACCCACATATAAACTTACACACACACAAAAAACTTACACACACAAAAAAAACTTACACACACACACAAAAACTTACACACACAGAAAAACTTACACACACACAAAAAAAACTTACACACACACAAAAACTTACACACACAAAAAAACTTACAAACACACACATAAAATTACACACACACACAAAATCTAACACAAACAAAAAAACTTACACACACAAAAAAACTATTACACATAAAAAAAATTACACACACAAAAAATTACACACACACACAAAATCTTAAACTTACACACACAAACACTTACACACACACAAAATCTTACACACACATAAAAACTTACACACACACAAAAACTTACACACACACAGAAACTAACACACATACACAAAAACTAACACACACAAAAGAAAACTTACACAGACAAAAACAAACTAACACACACACAAAAACTTACACACACACAAAAACTAAAACAAACACAAAAACTTAAACACACACAAAAACTTACATACACACACAAATTTCCACAAAAAAAAACATAAACAAAAAAAAACTTAAACATACACACAAAAACTTACACACACACGAAAAAATACGAAAAAACAAAACTTAAACACAGACAAAAAATAAAAAACACACAAAAAACTAACACACACAAAAAAACTTAAACACACAAAAAAACTTAGACACACACAAAAACTTACACACACAAACACACACAAAAAATCTTACAAACACAAAAAAACTTAAACACACAAAAAAACTTACACACACACAAAAACTTACACACACACAAAAATAACACACACAAAAAAAATTACAAAAACACAAAAAACTTACACAAAAAAAAAACTTACAAACACACAAAAACTTAAACACACACATAAACTTGAACACACACAAAAACTTACACACACACACAAAAAACTTACACACGCAAAAACTTACACACACACAGAAACTTACACACACATAAAAACTTACACACACACACACAAAAACTTACACACACACATAAAAATAAAACAAACACACAAACTGACAAACACACACAAAAACTTACACACACACAAAAAAACTTACACACACAAAAACTAACACACACATACAAAACTTACACACACACAAAAACTTAACAAAAAATAAAAACTTACACACACACAAAAACTAACAAAAAAAAAACAACTTACACACACACACAAAAAATTAAACACACACAAAAAAACTTACACACACACACAAAAACTTACACACACAAAAAAAATTACACACACACACACACAAAAACTTACACACACACAAAAACTTACACACAAATAAATACTTACACACACACAAAAACTTAAACACACACAAAAACTTACACAAACATAAAAACGTACACACACACAAAAACTTACACACACACAAAAACTTACACACACACACAAAAACTTACACACACAAAAAAAACTTACACACACACAAAAAAACTTACACACACACACAAAAACTTACACAAACACACAAAAACTAACACACACAAAAAAAAATAAACACACAAAAAAACTTACACAAACATAAAAAACTTACAAAAACAAAAAAAATGAAAAAAAAAAAAAAAACTAACACAAACACAAAAACTTACACAAACACAAAAACTTACACAAACAAAAAAAACTTACACACACACAAAAACTTACACACACACAAAAACTTACAAACACACAAAAACTTACACACACATACACACACAAAAAAACTTACACACACACAAAAACTTATAAAAACACAAAAAACTTACAAAAACAAAGAATATTACACACACACAAAAACTTACACACACACAAAAACTTAAAACAAAAAACAAACAAAAAAATAAACACAAAATGAATAACAACAAAAAAAATTACACACACACAAAAACTAAAACACAAATAACAACATACACACCAAAAAGAACTTACACACACACACAAAAACTAACACACGCACAAAAAGACTTACACACAAAAAACAACTTACAAACACACACAAACAATTACACACACACAAAAACTTACACACACACAAAAAACAAACACACACACAAATACTTACACACACACAAAAACTTACACAAACACAGAAAACTTACACACACACAAAAACTTACACACACACAAAAACTTACATACACACAAAAACTTAAACACACATACACACACAAAAAAAAACTAACACACACACAAAAACTTACACACACACAAAAACTTACACACACACAAATACTTACACACACACAAAAACTTACACACACACAAAAACTTACACACACACAAAATCTTACACACACACACAAAAAACTTGAACTCGCAAAAACTTACACACACACACAGAAACTTACACACACATAAAAACTTACACACACATAAAAACTTACACACACACACAAAAACTTAGACACACACACAAAGACTTACACACACACACACACACAAAATCTTACACACACACAAAAAAACTTACCCACACACAAAAACTTACACACACACAAAAACTTACACACAGACAAAAACTTACACACACATAATAACTTACACACACACAAAAACTTACACACACACAAAAACTTACACACACCCAAAAACTTACATACACACAAAAACTAATACACACACAAAAACTTACACACACACAAAAACTTAAACACACACAAAAACTTACACACATAAAAAAAAAAAATAACACACACAAAAAAAAAACTTACACAAACAAAAAAACTTACACAAAAACAAAAACTTAGACACACACAAAACTTACACACACAAAAAAACTAACACACAAATAAAAAATAACGCACACACAGAAAAAATAAAACAAACACAAAAACTAACACAAACACAAAAAAACTTACACACACACACAAAAACTTACACACACACACAAAAAATTATACACACACAAAAAATCTTACACACACACATAAAAAAATCTACACACAAACAAACTTACACACACATAAGAACTAACACACAAAAAAAAAAATACAAACACACAAAAAAATACACACACATAAAAACTTAAACACACAAAAAAACTTACAAACACAAAAAAACTTACACACACACACAAAAACTAAAACACTTAAAAAAAAAATTAAAAAAACAAAAAAAAACTTACACACACACAAAAACTTACACACACACAAAAACTAACTCACACACAGAAAATAATACAAACATAAAAACATACACACACACAAAAACTAGAAAACAAACAAACAAATACACACACACAAAAAAACTCATACACACACACAAAAACTTAAACACGCGCAAACAAACTTAAAAACCCACACACAAACTTACACAAACACAAAAAAACAAACACACACACACAAACTTAGACACATATAAAAAATAACACACACACAAAAAACTTACACACACATAAAAACTTACACACACATAAAAACTTACGCACACACACAAAAACTTACACACACACAAAAAATAACACACGCACACAAAAAATTACACACACACAAAAAAAATTACACACACACACAAAAAATTAGACACACACAAAAAAAATAACACCCACACACAAAAAATTACACAAACACAAAAACGTACAAAAAAAAAAAAAATTACACACAAACAAAAAAAATTACAAACAAAAAAAAACTTAAACACAAAAAAAAAACTTACACACACACAAATACTTAAACACAAAAAAAAAATTAAAAAAAAAAAGGAAACTTACACAAACACAAAAACTTACAAACACAAAAAAACTTACATACACACAAAAACTAACAAACACATAAACACACAAAAAAAAACTTACAAACAAAAAAAAACATACACAAACACAAAAAACTAACACAAAAAAAACAACTTACACACACACACATAATCTTACACGCACACAAAACTTAAACACACACAAAAACTTACACACACACACAAAAAACTTACACTCGCAAAAAAATACACACACACAGAAACTTACACACACATAAAAACTTACACACACATAAAAACTTACAGACACACACAAAAACTTAGACACACACACAAAAACTTACACACACACAAAAAACTTACACACACAAACAAAAACATACACAAACAAAAAAACAAACACACAAAAAAAAAACTTACACAAAAACAAATACTGAAACAATAAAACAAAATTACACAAACACAAAAAACTTACACACACACAAAAATACTGAACAAAAAACAACAAATTACACACACATACACACACAAAAAATTCTTAAACACACACAAAAACTTACAAAAGCACAAAAACTTACACACACACAAAAACTAGAAATAAAAAAAAATCATACACACACACAAAAACTTACACACACACAAAAAAACTTACACACACAAAAACTTACACACACACAGAAACTTACACACACATAAAAACTTACACAGACATAAAAAATAACACACACACACAAAAACTTAGACACACACACAAAGACTTACACACACACACACACAAAATCTTACAAACACACACAAAAAATTACACACAAATAAAAATTTACACACACACAAAAACTTACACACACAAAAAAACTTACAAACACAAAAAAAAACTTAAACACACAAAAAAATACACACACACAAAAAATTACACACACACTCAAAATCTCACACACACACACACACACTTAAACACACAAAAAAATTCAAAAAAAAACAAAAAAATACACACACAAAAACTTACACACACACAAAAACTTACACACACACAAGAACTTACACACACAAAAAAACTTACAAACAAAAAAACATACACACACACAAAAAACTTACACACACACAAAAACTTACACACACACAAAAACTTAAATACTCACACAAACTAGCACACACACAAAACTTAAACCAACAAGCATAATTAACCAAACAAAAAAACTTACACACACAAAAAAACTTACAAACACATAAAAACTTAAACACACATAAAAAATTACACACAAAAAAAAACTTACACACACACACAAAAAAAATAAAAAAAAAAAAAAATATTAAACAAACACAAAAAAACTTACACACACACAAAAACATACACACACAAAAAAACACCAAAAAACACACAAACAAAAACACAAAAAAAAAATAACAAACAAAAAAAAACTTACACACACAAAAAAAATTACACACACATAAAACTTAAACACAAACAAAAAATTACACACAGAAAAAAACTAACAAACACATAAAAACTAAAACACAACCAAAAAATTACATAAACACAAACTAACACACACAAAAAAACTTAAACAAAAACAAAAAATTAAAAACACACAAAAAATTACACACAAACAAAAACTTAAACACACACAAAAAATAAAACACATACAAAAAAAAACTTAAAAACACACGCAAAAAAATTACACACACACAAAAAATAAAACACACACAAAATCTTACACACACACAAAAACTTATACACACATAAAAACTTACACACACATAAAAACTTACACACACAAAAAAACTTACACACACACATAAACTTACACACACACAAAAACTAGCACAAACAAAAGAAAAATTACACACACACACAAAAAATTATACACACACACAAAAACTTACACACACACACAAAACCTTACACACACAAAAAAACTTACACACACATAAAAAACTTACACATACAAAAAAACTAACACACACACAAAAAATTACACACAAATAAAAAATTACAAAGACGCAAAAACTAACAAACACAAAAAAACTAACACACACACACAAAAAGTTACACACACACAAAAAAACTTAAAAACACACAAAAAAAATTATACACACACACAAAACTAAAACACACAAAAAAACAAATAAACACACACAAAAACATAAACAAACAAACAAACTTACAAAAAAAAACAAAAAATAAAAAACGACAAAAAAATAACACACACAAAAAAAATTTACACAAACAAAAAAAATTACACACACACAAAAACTTACACAAACAAAAAAACTTACAGACACACAAAAACTTATACACACACACAAAAACTTAACAAAAAACAAAAAATTACACACACATACAAAAACACAAAAAACTTAGTACCACAAACAAACTTATACACACACAAAAAAATTACACACACACACAAAAATTAACACACACACAAAAACTCAAACACACACAAAAAGTTACACACACACAAAAAACTTAGACACACAAAAACTTACACACACACTAAAACTTACACACACATAAAAACTTACACACACATAAAAACTTACACAAACACAAAAACTGAGACGCACACAAAAACTTACAAACGCACAATAACTTACACGCACAAACAAAAAAAAATAAACACACAAAAAAAAACTAACACACACACAAAAAATTACAAACAAACACAAAACTTATACAAAAACAAAAACTAAAAAACACACACACAATTACACAAGCACAAAATCATACACACACACAAAAACTTACACACACACAAAAACTAAAAACCACCCAAAAACTTACAAACACACAAAAACTTACACAAACACAAAAACATACAAACACACAATCAAATAAAGAAGAAAACAAAAACTTACACAGACAAAAAAAAAATTACTCACCCCAAAGACTATTATACACAAACAAAAAAACTTACACACACACACAAAAACTAAAACAACAACACCAATTTACACACACACAAAAACTTGAACAAAAACAAAAAAACTTAACAAAAACTTATACAAACACAAAAACTTACACACGCACAAATACTTACACACACACAAAAACTTACACACAACACAAAAACTCACACACACAGAAAAACTTACACACACACAAAAAACTTCACATACACATAAAAACTTACACAAACATACACAAACACAAAAAAACTTACACACAAAAAAAAACTTATACACACACAAAAACTTACACACACACAAAAACTAACACACACACAAAACTTACACACACACAAAAACTTACACAAACACAACAAAAACTTACACTCGCAAAAACTTACACACACACAAAAACTTACACACACATAAAAACTTACACAAACAAAAAAACTTACACACACACAAAAAAACTTACACACACACAAAAAAACATACACACACACAAAAACTTGCACACACACACAAAACTAACACACACACAAAAACTTACACACACACAAAAACTTACACACACACAAAAACTTACACAAACAAAAAAACTTACACGCACACAAAAACTTACACACACATACACACACAAAAACAACTTACACACACAAAAAAACTTACACACACAAAAAAAATTACAAACACACAAAAACTTAAAAACAAACAAAAACTTACACAAACAAAAAAAATTAAACACACACAAAAAATTTCACACACACACACAAAAAGCTTACACTCGAAAAAACTTACACACACACACAGAAACTTACAAACACATAAAAACTTACACAGACATAAAAACTTACACACACACACAAAAACTTAGACACACACACAAAGACTTACACACACACACACACAAAATCTTACACACACACACAAAAACTTACACACACACAAAAAATTACACACACACAAAAACTTACACACACACAAAAACTCACACACACAAAAAAACATACACACAAAAAAACTTAAACTAAAACACATAATTACACACACAAAAAAAATTACACACACACACAAAAACTTACACAAACACAAAAACTTAAACACACACACAAACATACACACACACAAAAACATACAAACACACACACACAAAAACTAACACACACAAAAAAACTTACACGCACACAAATACTTACACGCACAAAAAAACTTACGCACACACAAAAACTAACACACACAAAAAAAAAACATTCACAAACACAAAAAATAACACAAACATAATAAATTACACACAAACAAAAACTTACACACACAAAAAAACTTAAACACACAAAAAAAATTAAACACACAAAAAAACTCACACACACACACAAAAACTTACACACACACACAAAAAATTAAATACACAAGCAAAAACTTCAAAACAAATAAAAACTAAAACACACGAAAAAACTTACATATACACAAAAATTTACACAAGCACAAAAATTTACAAAAAAACTAACACACACACAAAAAAACTTACACACGCAAAAAAACTTACACACACAAAAAAATTTACACACACACAAAACTTACACACACACAAAACTTACAAAAACACAAAAAAACTCACACACACACAAAAACTTACACACACACACAAACTTACACACACATAAACTACACACACAAAAAAAACTTACACACACACAAAAACGTACAAACACACAAACAACTCTACACACACAAAAAAACTTAGACACACACAAAACTTACACACACACAAAAACTTACACACACACAAAAACTTACACACACACACAAAAACTTACATACACACACAAAAACTTACACACACACACAAAAACTTACACACGCACAAAACTTACAAACACACAAAAACTTACACATACACAAAAACTTACACAAACACATAAAAACTTACACACACACACAAAAACTAACACACACACAAAAAAAAGTAAAAATACAAAAAAACTGACACACAAACAAAAACTTACAAACAAAAAAAAACATACACACACACAAAAACTAACACACACACACAAACACTTACACACACACACACAAAAACTTATACACACACACAAAAACTTCCACACACACAAAAACTTACACAAACACAAAAACTTACATACACACAAAAACTTACACAAACAAAAAAATTTACACAAAAACTTAAACAAAAAAAAAAAAACTTACACACACACAAAAACTTACACACACAAAAAAACTTACACACACACAAAAACTTACACACTCACAAAAACTTACACAAACACAAAAAACTTACAGACACAAAAAAACTTACACACACACACAAACTTACAAACAAATACACACAAAAAAAAAACTTACACACACACAAAAAATTACACACACACAAAAAAATCTACACACACACAAGAACTTACACACACACAAAACTTACACACACACAGAAACTTGCACACACACAAAAACTTACACACACACAAAAACTTACACACACACAAAAACTTACACACACACACAAAAACATACACACACATAAAAACTTACACACACACAAAAACTTACACACACACAAAAACGTAAACACACATAAAAACTCAAATAAACACAAAAAAACTTACACACACACACAAAAACTTACACACATACACAAAAAAACTTACACAGACACAAAAACTTACACACACACAAAAACTTACACACCCACACAAAATCTCACACACACACACAAAAACTTACACAAAGACAAAAACTTACACACACATAAAAACTTTCACACACACAAAAAATTACACACACACAAAAACTTACACACGCACAAAAACTTACACACACACAAAAACTTACACACACACAAAAACTTACACACACACAAATAAACTTACACACACACTCAAAAACTTACAAACACACAAAAACTTACCCACATATAGAAACTTACACACACACAAAAACTTACGCACACACAAAAACTTACACACACAAAAAAAATTAAACACACACAAAAAAAACTTACACACAAAAAAAAACTTACACACACACAAAAAAACTTACACACAAACAAAACTTACACAAACACAAAAACTTTCACACACACAAAAACTTACACACAGACAAAAACTTACACACACACACAAAAAAACTTACACACACACACAAAAACTTACACACGCACAAAAACTTACACACACACAAAAAATTACACACACACACAAAAACTTACACAAACATAAAAACTAAAGCACAAATAAAAACTTACACACACACAAAAACTTACACACACAAAAAAATTTACACACACACACACACACAAAAACTTACACACACACATAAAACATACAAACACAAACAAACTTACACACACACACAAAAACTTACACAAAAACAAACTTATAAACAAACAAAAAAAAACACAAACACAAAAACATACACACACAAAAAAACTTACACACACACAAACACTTACACACAAAAACTCACACACACACACAAAAACTTACACACACACAAAAAAACTTACACACACAAAAAAACTTACAAACACACAAAAACATACACACAAACAAAAACTTACACACACAAAAAAAATTACACACACACAATAAATAAAACAAAAACAAAAAATTACAAAAACACAACAAAAACTTACACACACACAAAAACTTACACACACACAAAAAAAATTACACACACAAAAAAGCTAACAAAAGAACAAAAACATACAAACACACACAAAAACTAAAAAACACACAAAAACTTACAAACCCACAAAAACATACACACACACAAAAACTAACACACACATAAAAACTTACACACACACATAAACTTACATACACACACAAAATGTTACACTCACACACACAAAAACTTACACACACACAAAATCTTACACACACACAAAAAACTTACACACACACAAAAACTTACACACACAAATAAACTAACACACACAAACAAAAACTAACACTCACGAAAAAACTTATACACACACACAAAAACTAACAAACACAAAACAATAACACACACACAAAAACTGACACACACACACAAAAACTTACACACACAAAAAACTTACACACACACAAAAACTTACACGCACAAAAAACTTATAAACACAAAAAAACTTACACACACACAAAAAAACTTACTCAAAAAAAATATATAACACAAACAAAAAATAATACACACACACAAAAAATAAAACACAAAAAAAAAATAAAACACACAAAAAAAATTAAAAAAAAACAAACAATAAAACACACAAAAAAACTTACACACACAACACACACAAAACTTACACGCACACAAAACTTACATAAAAACGAAAATTTACACAAACAAAAAAACTTACACAAAAAAAAAACTTACACACACACACCAAAACTTACACACACAAAAAAACTTACACACACAAAAAAAACTTACACACACACACAAAAACTAACAAACACAAAAAAACTTACACACACACAAAAAATTACACACACACACAAAAACTTACACACACACACAAAAACTTACACACACAAAAAAACTAAAACAAACACAAAAACTTACACAAACACAAAAACTTACACACACACACAAAATCTTACACACACACAAAAAATTACACACATACAAAAATTTACACAAACACACAAAAACCTTACACACACACAAAAACTTACACACACAAAAAAACTTACACACACACACACAAACAAACACACTTACAAACACACACAAAACTTACACACACACACAAAAAATTACACACACACACACACAAACTTACACACACAAAAAAACTTACACAAACACACACACACACACACAAACATACACAAATACGACAAAACAAAAAAACACAAACAGAAATACACACACACAACAACTTACACACACACAAAAACTTACACACACACAAAAACTTACACACACACAAAAACTACACACACACACAAAAACTTACACACACACACAAAACTTACACACACACAAAAATTTACACACACACAAAACTTACACACACACAAAAACTTACACACACACACAAACTTGCACAATTACACAAAAAACTTGCACAAAGACAAAAACTTACACACACACAAAAACTTACAAACACATACACAAAAAAACATACACACACACACACAAAAACTTACACAAACACACAAAAACTTACACACACACAAAAACTAAAACACACACAAAAACTTACACACACACAAAAACTTACACATACTAACACACAAAAACTTACACACACACACACAAAACTTACACACACACACAAAACTCTACACACACACAAAAAAACTTACACACGCACAAAAAAAATTACACACAAACAAAAACTTACACACACACAAAAACTTACACACACACAAAAACTTAAACACACACACACAAAACTTACACACACACAAAAACTTGCACACACACACAAAAACTGAAACACACACAAAACCTTACACACACACAAAAACTTACACACACACACAAAAACTAGCACCTAAACACAAACCTTACACACACACAAAAACTAACAAACACACATAAACTTACAAACACAAAAAAAAACTAACACACACACACACAAAACTAACACACACACAAAAACTGACATAAACACAAAAAACTTACACACACACACAAAACTTAAACACACAAAAAAACTTACACACACACACAAAACTTACACACACAAAAACTTACACACACACACAAAACTTACACACACAAAAAAACTTACACACACAAAAAAACTTACAAACACGCACAAACATACACACACACAAAAACTTACACACGCAAACAAGATTACACACACACACAAACTAAACCACAAACACAAAAACAAAAAAAAATAAAAAAACTTAAAAAAAAACAAACACTAACGAGAAAAACTACAAATACACACACACAAAAACTAACACACACACATAAACTTACACACGTACAAAAAAACTTACACACACAAAAACTTACACACACAAAAACTTCCACACACACAAAACTTACACACACACAAAAACTTACACACACACACAAAAACTTACACACACACACACAAAACTTACACACACACAAAAACTTACACACACACACAAACTTACACACAAACAAAAACATACACACAAACAAAAACTTACGCAAACACAAAAAATTAAACACACAAAAAAAATTACACAAAAACAAAAGACTTACACACAAACACAAACTTACACACACACAAAAACTTACACACACACACAAACTTACACACACACAACAACTTACACACACACAAAAACTTACAAGAACGAAAACGCTTACACACACACAAGAAATTACACACACACACAAAAACTTGAACAAAAAAACACACTTAAACTAACAAAAAAACTTACACACACACAAAAACATACACACACACAAAAAAAACTTACACACACACACAAAAAATTACACACACACAAAAACTTACACACACACAAAAAACTTAGACAGACAAAAAAACTTACACACACACAAAAACTTACACACACACACAAAAACTAACAATCACACACAAAAACTTACACACACACACACACAAACTTACACACACACACACAAACTTACACACACACACAAAAACTAACACACACACAAAAACTTACACACAAAAAAACTAACAGACACACAAAAAACTCACACAAAAAAAAACTTACCCACACACAAAAAATTACACACACACAAAAACTTACACACACACAAAAACTTAAACACACAAAAAAACTTACACACACACAAAAACTTACACACACACAAAAACTGACACACACACAAAAACTTACAACACCAAACAAAAACTTACACGCACAAACACAAAAAACAACACACACACAAAAACTTACACACACACAAAAACTTACACACACACAAAAAAACTTACACACACAAAAAAACAAACACATACACACAAACCTAAACACACACAAAAAAAATAACAAACACACAAAAAATTACACGCACACAAAAAAAAACTTACACACACACAAAAACTTACACACACACACACAAATACTTACACACACAACAAAAACTTACACACACATAAAAACTTAAACACACAAAAAAACTTACACACACACAAAAACTTACACACACACAAAAACTTACACACACACAAAAAAACTTACACACACACAAAAACTAACACACACAAAAAAAAATACACAACACCACACACTACAAAAAAAAAACAAACATAAAACAAAAAAAAAACACTAACAACAAAAAACACTCTTACAAACAAAAAAAAAAACTTACACACACACAAAAAATTACACACACTAATAAAATTACACACACACACAAAAACTTACACACACGAAAAAAAACTTACACACACACACAAAAACTTACACACACACACAAAAACTTACAAAAAAACAAAAACATACAAACACACAAAAAAATACACAAAAAAAAAAACAAACAAACACAAAAAAAAAAAAACACACACAACAAAAATAACAAACAAACAAAAACTTACAGACACACACAATACTTACAAAAACATAAAAACTTACACACACACACACACACACAAAAACTTACACAAACAAAAAAACTTACAAACAAACAAAAACTTACACACACACAAAAAACTTACACACACATAACAAACTACTGACACAAAATAAACTACACACACATAAAAACTTACACACACACAAAAACTTACACACACACAAAAACTTATAAACAAACAAAAAATGATACACAAAAAACAACTTACACACACACACAAACTTACACACGCACAAAAACTTACAAACACACACAAAAACTTACACATACACAAAAACTTACACACACAAACAAAATAACACACACACACACACAAAAACTAATACACACACAAAAACATACACACACACAAAAACTTACACACACACATAAAAACTTACACACACACACAAAATCTTACACACACACAAAAAACTTACACACACACAAAAACTTAAACACACAGAAAAAATTACACACACACAAAAAAAACTTACACACACATATAAACTTACACACACACACAAAATCTCACACATACTTAAACAAAACTTATACAAACACATAAACTTACACACACATAAAAACTAACACAAACAAAAAAACTTACACACACACACACACAAAAACATACACACACACACAAAAAAACTAACACACACACACAAAAACTTATACACACACACAAAAAATAACACACAAAAAAAAACTGAAAAACAAACAAAAACTTACACACGCACAAAAACTTACACACACACACACAAATTTACACAAACACAAAAACTTACACACACAAACAAAAACAAACACACACACAAAATAACTAACACACACACAAAAAACTTACACACACATAAACAAACTTACACACACACAAAAAACTTACACACACAAAAAAACTTAAACACAAACAAAAATTTACACACACACAAAAACTTACACACACACAAAAACATACGCACACAAAAAAACTTACAAAGACGCAAAAACTTACACACACAAAAACTTAAATACTCACAAAAAATTAAACACACAAACAAAACCTAACACACACAAAAACTTACACAAAAATAAAAAATTACACACACACAAAAACTTAAACACACACAAAAACTTACAAACAAACATAAAACTTACACACACACAAAAACTTACATACACACAAAAAATAAAACACACACAAAACTTACACACACACAAAAAAACTTACACACACACACAGAAACTTACACTCACACAAAAACTTAAAAACACACAAAAAACTTATACACACGATAAAAAATTAAAAACGAAAAAAAAAAAAAACACACACAAAAACTTAGAAAAAATCACACTCATACACACACACAAAAACACACACACACATAAAAGCTTACACACACATAAAAACATACACACAAAAAAAAACTTACACACACACACACAAAAACTCAAAAGAACACAAAAAACTAAAAAACACAAACAAACTTACACACACACGAAAAAATTAAAAAACAAAAAAAAAAAAACACACACACAAAAACTAACACACACACAAAATATTACACACACAAAAACTTAAACAAAAATAAACAACTTACAAACACACACAAACTAACACACACACAAAAAAAATAACACACACAAAAAAAATAACACACACACAAAAACTTACACACACACACAAAATCACACACACACAAAAACTTAAGCACTCAAAATAAATTACACTCACAAAAAAACTTACACACACAAAAAAAAATTACACACACACAAAAACTTACAAACACAGAAAAGCTAACACACACACAAAAAAAACTAACAAACACACAAAAACTTACACACACATAAAAACTTACACACAAAAACACACACACAAAAAACTTAAACACACAAAAAAACTTACACACACAAAAAAACCTTACACAAACAAAAAAACTAACAGAAACAAAAAACGAAAACAAACAAAAAAAAATACACAAACACAAAAACTAAAAAACAAAAACAAAATAAAACAACCAAAAAATATTAAAAACAAAAAAAAAAAAAAACACACAAAAAAAATTAAAAACACAAAAAAAAAATTACACACTAAAAAACTTAAACACACACAAAAACTTACAAAAACAAAAAAACTTACACACACAAAAAAAATTACAGAGACACAAAAAAATTACACACACACACAAAAACTTACACAAAAACAAAAACTTACACACACACAAAAAATTACACAAACAAAAAAAAAACTTACACAGACAAGAAAACTTACACAAACACAAAAAAACTTACACAAACACAAAACTTACATACACACAAAAACATTCACACACACACAGAAATAAACACACACAAAAACATAAACAAAAAAAAAAAAAAATTACAAAAAAACAAAAAAACTTACACACACAAAAACTTACACACACAAAAAAAATTACACACACACAAAAAAACTTACACAAACACAAAAAAACTTACCCACACAAAAAAAACTTACACACACACAAAAACTTACAAACACACACAAAAACTTACACACACAAAAAAAAACTTACACACACAAAAAAACTTACACACACAAAAAAACTTACACACACACATAAACTTACACACACACATAAACGCTCACACACACACACAAAAACTTACACACACAACAACTAACACACACAAAAAAAATAAAACACACACAAAAACATACACACACACACACACAAAAACTTACACAAACACACAAAAAATGACACACACACACAAAAGCTAACACACACACACATACTTACACACACAAAAAAACTTACACACGCAAAAAAACTTACACACACACAAAAACTAACACACAAAACACAAATTAACACCCACACAAAATCTTACACACACACACACACAAACTTAAAAACACACAAAAAAAAATTAAAAAAACAAAAAAAAAATACACACACACAAAAACTTACACACACAAAAAAACTAACAAACAAAAAAAACAATACAAACGAATAAGAAAATAAACACGAAACCAAACTAAAACACACCAAAAAAGATACACACACACAAAAAATAACACACCCACAAAAACTTACACACACACAAAAAACTTACATACACAAAAACTTACACACACATAAAAACTTACACACACAAAAAAACTTACACACACACAAAAACTTACACACACATAAAACTTACACACACACAAAAAATTACACACACACAAAAACTTACCCACACATAAAAACTAAAACACACCTAAAAACTTACATACACAAAAACTTACACAAACAAAAAAACTTAAATAAACACATAAAATTACACACACACAAAAACTTGAACACACACAAAACTTAAACACACAAAAAAACTTACACACACAAACAAAATAACACACATACAAAAAAAAACTTACACACACACAAAAAAATTACACACACACAAAAAATTACACAAACACAAAAACTTACACACACAAAAAAACTTACACACAAAAAAAAACTTATACACACAAAAAAACTTACATACACACATAGACTTACACACACACACAAAATCTTACACACACACACAAAAACTAACATACAAACAAAAAAATATACACACATAAAAAAAAAAACACACACACAAAATTACACACACACAAAAACTTACACACACACACAAAAAATAATACACAAACAAAAAAACTTACACACACACACAAAAACTTAAACACACACAAAAAAACTTACACAAACACAAAAAAACTAACACAAACACAAAAATGTACACACGCACAAAAACTTACACACACAAAAAAAAACTGACAAACACACAAAAACTTATACACACACAAAAAACTTACACACACAAAAAAACTAACACACACAAAAAAAATTAAACAAACACACAAAACTAACACAAACACAAAAACTTACAAACACAAAAAAACTTACACACACAAAAAAACATATACACACATACACACACAAAAAAAAACATACACACACACAAAAACTTACACACACACAAAAAACTTAAAACAAAAAAAAAATTACAAACACAAAAAAACTTACACACACACAAAAACTTACACACACACAAAAACTTACACACACACACAAAAAACTTACACTCGCAAAAACTTACACACACACAAAAACTTACACACACACAAAAACTTACACACACAAAAAATTACAAAAAAAAAAAAACTTACACACACACACACAAAAACTTAGACACACACACAAAGAATTACACACACACAACAACTTCAAAAAAAAAAAAAATTACACACACACAAAAAAAACTTACAATCAAAAACAAACTTACACACACACAAAAAAACTAAAAAAAAAAACCAAACTTACACACAAAAACAAAATTACTATAAACAAAAATCATACACACACACAAAAACTTACACACACACACACACAAAAACTAACACACACTCAAAAACTTACACACACACAAAAACTTACACACACAGAAAAACTTACACACACACAAAAAAAAATTACACACACATAAAATTACAAACAAACAAAAAATATCAAAAATAATTAAAAATAACTTACAAAAAAAAAAAAAATTAAAACAAAAAAAAAAATTAAACAAACAAAAAAACTTACACACACACACACACAAAAACTAACACACACACACAAAAAAACATACACACACACACAAACTTCTACACACACAAAACAACTAACACACACACAAAAACTGACACACACAAAAAAACTTACACACACACACAAAAACTTACACACACACAAAAACTTACACACACACAAAAAATTAAACACACACAAAAAAAATTACCCACACACAAAAGAAACTTACACACAAAAAAAAAAATAAAAAACACACAAAAAATTACACACACAAAAAAACTAAAAAACACAAAAAAAAAAAAACACAAATAAAAAAAAAAAAAAAAAAACAAAAAAAAAAACAAAAAAAAAAAAACGACAAAGAAAAATATAAAAAAGAAGAAAAAAAATAAAAAAAAACAAAATTAAATACAAAAACAAAAATAAACAAAAAAAAAAAATCATAAACACAAAAAAAAAAAAAAAAACATAAGAAATAAAACACACACACAAAATAAAACACACAAAAAAAATAACACACAAAAATAAAAATTACACAAACCAAAAAAATAAAACACACAAAAAAAATAAAAAAAACAAAAATAATAAACACACACACAAAAAATAAAAAACACACAAAAAAACTTACACACACACAAAAAATTACACACACAAAAAAAATTACACACAGAAAAAAACTAACACACGAAAAAAAAATTAAACACACAAAAAAACTTACACAAACAAAAAATCTTACACACACATAAAAACTAACGAAAAAAAAAAAAAAAAAACAAAAAAAAAAAATTAAAAAAAAAAAAAACTTACAAACACAAAAAAACAAAAATAAAAAAAAAAATAAAAAATACAAACAAACCAAAAAATACACACACACACAAAAACTTACACACACACAAAATCTTAAACAAATACAAAAAAAAACACACAAAAAAAATTAAACACACACAAAATAACAAACACACAAACAAAAACACACACACACAAAATAACAAACACAAAAAAAAAAACACACACAAACAAAAAATTAAAAAAAAAAAAAATAAAAAAAACAAAAAATAAGAAAAACACAAACAAAACTAAACACACAAAAGAAAATACACAAACACTAAAAAATAAAAACAAAAAAAAAAAAAAAACACAAATAAAAAAAAATACAAAAACACAAAAAATTACACAAAAACAAAAAAAAAACTAACAAACACACAAAAAATTACAAACACATACACACACAAAAAAAACTTAAACACAAAAAAAAACTTATACACAAAACCAAAAATAACACAAAAACTAAAAATAAAAGACACAAAAAACTTACACACACACACAAAAACTTACACAAAAACAAAAACTTACACAGACACAGAAACTTACACGCCCACAAAAAAATAAACGCACACAAAAAATTACACACACACAAAAACTTACACACAAAAAAAAAAACTTACACACGCAAAAACTTAAACACACACAGAAAAATACACAGACATAAAAAATTACACACACATAAGCAAATACACACACACAAAAAACTTACACACACACACAAAGACTTACACAAAAGCAAAAACAAACACACTCTAACAAAAACTTACACACACACAAAAAAAACTAACACAGAAACAAAAACTTACACACACAAAAAAAAACTTACACAAACAAAAACTTACACAGACACAAAAACTTACCCATACACACAGACTAGCACACACACAAAAAATTAAACTCACACACACAAAACTAACAAACACACAAAAAAAATTACACACACAAAAACTAACACACACACAAAAACTTACACACACAAAAAAACTTAGACACACACAAAAAAACATACACACACACAAAAAAACATACACAAACACAAAAACTTACACACACACACAAAAACAAAAACAGACAAAAAAAATAAAAAACAAAAGAAAACAATAACAAACAAAAAAAATAATACACACACAAAAAAAAACTTAAACAAAGACAAAAAAATACACACACACACACAAACTCAAACACACACACAAAAAATTACACACACAACAACTTACACATACATAAAAAATTACACACACACAAACAATTACACACACACACACACAAAAACTTAAACACACACAAAAAAACTGACACACACACACAATAGCTTACACACACAAAGAAACTTACACACACAAAAAAACTTACACACACACAAACACTTACACACGCACAAAAACTTACAAACACAAAACAAAAATTTAAACACACACAGAAACTTACACACACACACACACAAACTTACCCACACACAAAAAAAACTTAAACAAGAAAAAAACTATAAAACAAACACAAAAAATAACAAACACAAAAAAAAAATAACACACACACAAAAACTTAAACACACAAAAAAACTTACAAATAAAAAAAAAATTACACACACAAAAAAAATTACACACACACAAAAACTGACACACACACAAAAACTAACACACACAAAAAAAAAATTAAATAAACAAAAACTTAAACACAAAAAAGAACTTACACACACAAAAAAACTTACCCACACACAAAAACTTACACACACACATAAAACTTACACACACACAATAAATTAAACACAGACAAAAACTTACACACACATAAAAACTTACACACACACAAAAAATTACACACACACACAAACTTAAACAAACACAAAAACTTAAAAACACACAAAAAATTACACACACACAAAAACTTACACACACACAAAAACTTACACACACACAAAAATTAACACACATACACAAAATTACACACATACAAAAAAAAACTTACACACACAAAAAAAACTAAAAAAAACACATATTATTAAAATCACAAAAAAACTTACACACACACAAAAACTCATACACACAAAAAAACTTACACACACACAAAAACTTACAAACACACAAAAACTTACACAAACAAACAAAATCTTACACACACACACAAAAACTGACACACACACAAAAACTAAAACACACACAAAAACTAACACACACACAAAAATTAACACACACACACAAAAATAAACGCAAACACAAAAACTTATACAAACACAAAAAAACTTACACACACACACACACAAAAACTTATACACACACAAAAAAACTAACACACACACACAAAAACTTACACAAACACAAAAACTTACACACACACAAAAAATTACACACACACAAAAAAACTTACACAAACAAAAAAACTTACAAAAACAAAAAAAATTTACACACAAACAAACAATTAAACACAAACACAAAAAAACTTAAACACATACAAAAACTCAGAGACAAGCAAAAACTTACACACAAAAACTTAACAACAAACAAAATAATACACACACACAAAAACTCACAAGCACAAAAAAACTTACACACACACAAAAAAACTTACACACACACAAAAACTTACAAACACACACAATATTACAAACAAACAAAAACTTACAAACAAATACAAACTTACACAATCACACAACAAAATTAAACACTCAAAAACTAACACAAAAACAAAAACTTACACACACATAAAAACTTACACACACAAAAAAACTTACAAACACACAAAAAAACTTAGACACACACACAAATACTTACACACACACAAAAACTTACACACACACAAAAACATACACACACACAAAACAAATTACACACACAAAAAAAATTAAACACACACAAAAACTTACACACACACAGAAAATAACACAAACACAAAAACTTACACACACACACAAAAAAACATACACACACACAAAAACTTACACACACACAAAAACTTAAAAAAAAACACATAAAAACTAACAGACACACAAAAAAACTTACACACACGCAAAAAACTTACACACACACAAAAACTTACACAAACACAAAAACTTACACACACAAAAAAAAAAATTACACACACATATAAACTTACACACACACACAAAATCTCACACACACTTACACAAAACTTACACACACACAAAAACTTAAACACAAATAAAAACTTACACACACAAAAAAACTTACACACACACACACACAAAAACATACACACACACACATAAAAACTTACACACACACAAAAAATTATACAAACACAAAAAAACTTACAAAAACAAAAAAAATCACACAAACAAAAAAAATTAAACACAAAAAAAAACTAACAAACAACCAAAAATTTACACACACACAAAAACTTACACACACAAAAAAAAAATAACACACAAAAAAAAAAACTAACACAAACACAAAAAAATAAAAAAAAAAAAAAAAATAAAACAAACAAAAAAACTAAATAAGAAACAAAAAATTAAAAACACATACAAACATAACCACATACAAAATATTACACGCACAAAAAAGCTTACGCACACAAAAAAACTAACACAGAAAAAAAAAATCACACAGAAAAAAAATTGCACACACACAAACTCTTACACACACACACAAAAACTTACACAAAAGCATTAACTTACACACACACAAAAACTTAAACACACACAAAAACTAAAACAAACACACAAACTCACACACAAACACATAACTTACACACACACAAAAACTTAAAACCACACAAAAAATTACACACACAAAAACTTACACACACACACAAACTTACACACACACACAGAAAAATACACACACACAAAAACTTGATCACACACACAAAAATACACAAAGAAAAAAACTAACACACACACAAAAACTTACACATACACAAGAACTTACACACAAACAAAAACTTAAACACACACATAAATTTACACACACACAAAAACTTACACACACAAAAAAACTTACAAAAACACAAAAACTTACAAACACAAAAGAACTTACCCCAATACAAAAAAACTTACAAAAACACAAAAAAAGCTTACAAACACAAAAAAAATTACACACACACAAAAACTTACACACAAAAAAACTTAAAAAAACACAAAAAACTAACATACACAAAAAAAATAAAACAAACACAAAAAATTAAACACACAAATAAACTTACACACACACATAAAATCTTAAACACACACAAAAAACTTAAACACACACAAAAACTTACACACACACACAAAAACTTACACAAAAAAAAAAAAACTTACACACACAAAAACACCTAAACACACACAAAAACTTACACACATATATAAACTTACACACACACACAAAATCATACACAATAAAAAAAAAATACACAAAAAAACTTAAACAGAAAAAAAAAATTAAGCACAAAAAAAAACTTACACAACAAAAAAAAATGACAAACACAAAAAAAAACTTACACACAAAAAAACTTACACACACATAAGAACTTGCACCCACAAAAAAAATTACACACACACACAAACTTACACACAAACATAAAAATTACACACACAAAAAAACAAACAAACACACAAAAACTTACACACAAAAAAAAAAAAACACACACACAAAAAAATAAACACACACAAAAAAATTACACACAGACAAAAACTTACAGACAAAAAAAAACTTAAACACACACAAAAACTTAAAAAAACACAAAAACTTAAACACAACAACAATATTAAATACACACAAAAACTTATATAAAAAAAAAAAATAAATAACATAAAAAATATTACACACACACAAAAACTTAAACACACACAAAAAAAAACTTACACACAAAAACAAAAAACTTAAAACACCAAACAAACTTACACACACACAAAAACTTACACACACACACAAACTTACACACATAAACTTACACACACAAAAGGAGATACACACACACAAAAACACACACCCACACAAAAAAATATACACACACACAAAAAAACTAAAACACAAACAAAAAACTTAAAAACAAACAAAAAAAAACACACAAACAAAAAATTAAAAAAAAAAAAAAACTTACACACACACACAAAAACTTACAAACAAACAAAAATAATTATACAAAAAAAAAAACAATTACACACACACACAAAAAAACTTACACACACAAAACAAAAGACACACAAAAAAAAACTTACACACACACAAACATTAACACAAAAACTTACATAAACAAAAAAAAACTTACACACACACAAAAACTTACACACACACATAAACTTACACACACACAAAATCTTACACACACAGAAAAAAACTTAAACACACACAAACACTTACACACAAACACAAAAAATGACATAAACAAAAAAAAAACTTACAAAAAAAAAAAAACATACAAACAAAAATACAAATACACACACAAAAAAACTAACAAACACACACAAAATATTAAAAAATAATAAAAAAATACAAAAAAAATAAAGCACAGACACAAAAACTAACACACAAAAAAAAAATTACAATCAAACAAAAACTAAAACACACAAAAAAACAAATACATACACAAAAACTTACACACACATAAAAACTTAAACACACAAAAAAACTTAAACAAACACAAAAACTTAAAAACACAAATAAAACTTACACACACACAAAAACTTACACACACACAAAAACTTACACACACACACAAAATAACACACACACAAAAACTAAAATACACCCACCAAAAAACAAAAAAAAAAAAAAAAAAAAAAACAAAAAAAAAAAATTACACAAAAACAAAAAAAAAAACACACATAAAAACTTACACACACACAAAAACTTACACACAAAAATAAACTAAAACACACAAAAAATATAACATACACAAAAAAAATTACACACACAAAAAAACTTACACAAAAAAAAAAACTTACTCAAAAAAAAACAATTACAGACATACAAAAAAAAACTTACACAAAAACACATAACAATTAAAAAATCACACATTATTACACACACAAAAAATCTTACACACACAAAAACTTAAATACACAAAAAAACAATCAAAAAAAAAATAAAAAAAAAACAAACCAAAAAAAACCCAAAAAAACACACTCTTACACACACACACAAAAAGCTTAAGCAAAACAAATATATTACACACTAATACATTAATAAACGCACACTAATAAATACACACACACAAAAAATTACACACACAAAAAAAAACTTACACACACACACAAAAACTTATACACACACACAAAAACTAACAAAAAAACACAAAAAAACTTACAAACAAAAAAAAAATTAAACACACACAAAAACTAACACACAAAAAAAAAAATAACACACACACAAAAAAACTTACACACACACAAAAACTTACACACACACACACAAAACTTACAAACACAAAAAAAATTAAAAACAAACAAAAAATTACACAAAAAAAAAAAACTTACACACACAAAAAAACTTACACACACACACAAAAACTTACACACACACAAAAAATTACACACACACAAAAAAAAACTTAAACACAAAAAAAAAAAAAAACACAAAAAAAAAACAAAAAAACAAAAAAAACTTACACAAACAAAAAAACATACACAAAAAAAAAAACAAACACACACACAAAAACTTACACACACACACAAAAAACTTACACTCGCAAAAACTTACACTCACACAAAAACTTACACACACAGAAAAACTTAAACACACAAAAAAACTTACACACACACAAAAAAACTAAGACACACACAAAAAAACAAACACACACACAAAATCTTACACACACACAAAAACTCACACACACACACAAAAACTTACACACACACAAAAAATGAAACAAAAAAAAACACAATTACACACACACACACAAAAACTAAAAAACAAAAAAAAAATAACACATAAAAGCAAAAAAAAAAAAAAACAAAAACTTACACACACACACACACACAAAAACTAACACCCGAACACAAAAACTAACACAAACACACAAACTAACACAAAAACAAATAAAAACTTACACACACACACAAAAACTTACACACACTCAAAAAACTTACACATACACAAAAACTTACACACACAGAAAAACTCACAAACACAAAAAACTTACACACACATATAAACTTACACACACACACAAAATCTCACACACACTTACACAAAACTTACACACACACAAAAATTTAAACACAAATAAAAACTTACACACACACAAAAACTTAAACACACACACACACAAAAACAAACAAAAAAACACATAAAAACTGACACACACATACAAAATTATACACACACACATAAACTTACACACACACAAAAACTCACAAACACAAAAAAACTTACACACACACACAAAAACTTACAAACAAACAAAAATATACACACACACAAAAGCTTACACACACACACAAAAACTTACACACAAAAAATAACTTACACACACAAAAACTTACACACACAAAAAAACTTACACACACACAAAAAAACTTAAACACAAAAAAAAAATTACACACACATAAAAACTTACACACACAAAAAAACTTACTCACACACAAAAACTAACACCCACACAAAAAAATTAAACCGAAAAAAAATCTTACACACACACAAAAACTAACACAAACAAAAAAACTTAAACACACAAAAAATAACAAACACACAAAAAAACTTACACACACACAAAAACTTACACAAACATAAAAACTAACACAAACTCAAAATCATACACACACACTCAAAAAATAACACACACACACAAAAACTTATACACACACACAAAAACTTACACACACACACACAAAAAAATTACACACAAGCAAAAAATTAAAAATATAAACATAATTACACACACAAAAACAATTTACACACAAACAAAATATAACACACACACAGTAAATGACAAAGAAAAACAAAATTACACACACAAAAAAAATTACACACAAAAAAAAAAAAAAACAAAAACAAAATAAAACACAAAAAAAAACAAAAACACACACACACAAACTTAGACACACACAAAAAAAACTTACACACACAAAAACACTTAAACACACACAAAAACTTACACACATATATAAACTTACACACACAACACAAAATCTTACACACAAAAACTAACACACACAAAAAAACTTACACAGACAAAAAAACTTACACACACACAACAACTTAAACACAAAAAAAAACTTACACACACACAAAAAAACTTAAACAAACACAAAAACTTACAAACACAAAAGAACTTACACACACACAGAAAACTTACACACACACACAAAACTTACAAACACACATAAAACTTACACACACACAAAAACTTACACACACACACAAAATTACACACAAAAACAAAATAAAACACACACAAAAAAACTTACACAAACACAAAAACTAAAAAACACAAAAAAAATAAAACACACAAAAAAACTTACACACAAACAAAAAATTACAAACACATAAAATCTTACACAAAAATACTAAATTACAAACAAAAAAAAACATAAAAAACAACAATAAATTACACACACACATAATACTTACACACACACAAAAACTTACACACACACAAAAACTATAGAAACAAAAAAAACTTACAAAAAAAAACAAACACTTACAAAAACACACACAAAAACTTACACAAACACAAAAACTTAAACAAACATAAAAACTCAAAACCAAACACAAAAAAACTTACACACACAAAAAAACTTATACATAAATAAGAACTTAGACACACAAAAAAACTTACACACACACACAAAAACTTACACACACACAAAAACTTACACACACAAAAACTTACACAAACATAAAAATTTACACACAAACAAAAACTTACACACACACAAAAAATTACACACATACACAAAAACTTACACACACACACAAAAACTTATACACACACAAAAGAACTTACACACACACACACAAAAAATTAGACACAAAGACAAAAACAAAAACAAAAAAAAAAACTAACTATCAAAAGCAAATTCACACAAAAACTTTATAAAACAAAAAAAAACTTAAACAAACACAAAAACTTAAACACAAAAAAAAGCTAACACACACACAAAAAACAGACACACACACAAATACTTACACAAAAATAAAAAATTACAAACAAACAAAAATCTTACAAACACAAAAAAAATTACAAACACACAAAAACTTACACAAACACAAAAACTTACACACATATACACACACACACAAAAAACTTACACACACAAAAACTTATACACAAACAAAAAAATTACACACACACAAAAACTTACACACACAAACAAACAAACACACACACAAATAATTGCACACACAAACATAACCTTACACACACACACAAAAAACTTACACACACACAAAAACATACACACAAAAACTTACGCACACATAAAAACTTACACACATAAAAACTTACACACACACACACAAAAACTTACACACACACACACAAAGACTTACACACACACAAAAACTTACACACACAAAAAAAATTACAAAATCACAAAAAAAACTTACACACACAAAAAAAATAACACACACAAAAAAAAACTAAAACACACACAAAAACAAACACACACAAAAAAACTAACACACACACAAAAAAAAAGAAACACACACACAAACAAACACACACACACAAAAAATAACCCACACCAACAAAAATAATCAAACACACAAAAAAACTTACACACACACACAAAAACTTACACATACGCAAAAAACTTACACACACACAAAAACTTGAGCAAACAGAAAAACTCATACACACAAAAAAAACTTACACACACATATAAACTTACACACACACACAAAAATCTCACACACACTTACACAAAACTTACACACACACAAAAACTTAAACACACACAAAAACTTACACACACACAAAAAAGCTTACACACACAACACACACACACAAACATACACACACACACATAAAAACTTACACACACACAAAAACTTATACAAACACACAAAAACATACACACACAAACAAACTTACAAACACAAAAACACTTACACAAACACAAACACTTACACACAATAAAAAACTTACACACAAAAAAAAACTTAAACACACAAACAAAAACTAACACACACACAAAAAATTTACACACACACAAAAACTTAAAAACACACAAAAACTTACACACACACAAAAACTTACACACACACAAAAACTTACACAAACACATATAAAAACTTACACACACACACAAAAACTTACACACACGCAAAAAACTTACACACACACAAAAACTTACACACACATAAAAAATTACACACACAAAAAAAAACTTAAACACAAATATAAACTTACACACACAAAATCTCACACACACTTACACAAAACTTACACACACACAAAAACTTAAACAAAAATAAAAAATTACACAAAAACAAAAACTTAAACACACACACAAAAAAAAAAATACAAAAACACAAATACAAAATTACACACACACACAAAAACTAATACACACACAAAAAAACTTACACACACACACAAAAACTTACAAACAAACAAAAACTTACACACACACAAAAAATTACAAACAAACACAAATTTACACACACACAAAAACTTACACACCCACACAAACTTACCACACACAAAAACTTACACACAAACAAAAACTTACACACAAACAAAAAATTAAAAAAACACAAAAACTGACACACACACAAAAACTTACACACACACAAAAACTTACACCCACAAAAAAAACTTACACACACACAAAAACTTACACACACACAAAAACTTACACACACAAAAAAACTTTAACACACACAAAAACTTACACACACACAAAAATTAACCACGCAAAAAAAAACGTACACACACAAAAACTAACACAAACAAAAAATATTACACACACAAAAAAATTTACACACACAAAAACTTACGCACACACAAAAACTAACACACACACAAAAACTAACACACACACAAAAACTAAAACACATACAAAACTTACACACACACACAAAAACTTACACACACACACACAGAAACTTACACACACACAAAAACTTACACACACACAAAAACTTACACACACACAAAAACTTACACACACAAAAAAACTTACACACACACTCACACAGAAACTTATACACAAACACAAAAACTTACAAACACACAAAAACTTACACACACACATAAACTTACACACACACAAAAACTTACACACACACAAAAACTTACACTCACATAAGAACTTACACCCATACACAAAAAATTTAGACATACACACAAAAAACTTACACACACACAAAAAATTACACACACACAAAAACTTAAACACAAAAAAAAACTTAAACACGCAGACAAAAAACTTAAACACACACAAAAAACTTACACAAACACAAAAAATTACACCGACAAATAAACTTACACACACACACAAAATATTACACACACAGAAAAAAAATTAAACACACACAAAAACTTACACACACACACAAAAACTTACACACACACAAAAAAAACTAACACACACAAAAACACATAAACACACACAAAAACTTACACACACATATAAACTTACACACAAACAAAAAATCTTACACACAAAAACTTACACACAAAAAAAAACTTACACAGACACATAAAATTAAACACCCGCAAAAACTTACAAAAACAAAAAAAATTACACACACACAAAAAAACTTACACAAACACAAAAACTTACACACACACACAAACTTACAAAAACAAAAAAACTTACACACACACAAAAACTTACACACGCAAATAAAACTTACACACACAAAAAAACTTAAACGTACACAAAAACTTACACACACACAAAAACTAAAAAACAAAAAAACACACTAAAACAACAAAACAAACAAAAACCAACACAAAAACTAACCCAACAAAAAACAAAAAAACAAAAAAAAACAAATACTCAAACATAAAAAATAACACCCAATCAAAATCATACCATAAAACTCAAACATACACACACACGCAAAAACTTACACACATAAACTTACACACACACAAAAACTTACACACACACACACAAAAAAACTTACACACAAAAACTTACACACATACAAAAACTTACACACACATACAAAAAACTTACACACACACAAAAACTTAAACACACAAAAAAACTTACACACACAAAAAAACTTACACACAAACAAAAAATTACAAAAATACAAAAAATTACACAAACACAAAAACTTACACACACACAAAAACTTACACACACACACAAAAACTTAAACAAACACAAAAACTTACAAAAACAAAAAAACTTACAAACACAAAAAATATTACACACACACAAAAACTT
The DNA here is from genome assembly GCF_049724085.1 of Artemia sp. Qi Xiang Cuo. NCBI lineage: Eukaryota > Metazoa > Arthropoda > Branchiopoda > Anostraca > Artemiidae > Artemia > Artemia sp. Qi Xiang Cuo. Next base: position 42,641,643 of record NC_142804.1, on the reverse strand, counting down.
ACACAAACAAACAAAAACTTACACACACACACAAAAACTTACACACACACACAAAAACTTACACACACACACAAAAACTTACACAAACACAAAAAATTACACACACACAAAAACTTACACAAACACAAAAATTTACACAAAAAATTACATAAAAAAAAAAACTTACACAAACACATAAAATTAATACCACAAATAAATTTTCAAACACACAAAAAAACTTACACACACAGAAAAAAACTTACAACACACACAAAAACTTACACACACACAAAAACTAAAATAAAAACACAAAAACTAACACACACAAAAACAATGACATACACACAAAAACTTACACACACATAGAAACTTACACACACACACAAAAACTTACACACAAAAACTTAAACACAAAAAAAAACTAACAAAGACACAAAAACATACACACACACAAAAACTTACACACACACAAAAAATTACACACACAAAAAAACTTACACACACACAAAAACTTACACACACATAAAAACTGACACACACACAAAAACTTACACACACACACAAACTTACACACACACACAAAAACTTACACACACGCACAAAAACTTACACACACACGCACAAAAACTTACACAAAAAAACAAAATAAAAAAAAAAAAAACAATCTAACACCAAAAAAAACACTAACACACACACAAAAACTTAAACACACAAAAAATCAAAAAAACAGACATAATATAAAACACCCATACAATCAAAAAAACAAACAAAAAATTACACACCCAAATAAACTAAAACACAAACAAAAACTTACATACAAACATAAACTTACACACACACAAAAAATTACACACACACAAAAACTAACACACACACAAAAACTTAAAAAAATACAAAAAAAAACTTAAACACAAAAAAACAAAACAAACACCCACAAACAAACTTACACAAACAAAAAAACTTACGCACACACAAAAACTTTCATACATAAAAAAACTAACACACAAAAAAGAAATTACAAACACACATAAAATAACACACACACACAAAATCTTACACACACACACAAAAACTAAAACACACACACAAACTTACACACACAAAAAAACTTACACACACACAAAAAATTACACACACACTAAAACTTAGACACACACACACAAAACTTACAAACACACACAAAAACTTATACACACACACAAAAACTAACACACACAAACACAGAAACTTACACAAAAACAAAAACTTACACACACACAAAAACTTACGCAAAACATCAAATATAAAAAAAAACATAATCAACCAAACAAAAACTTACACACACACAAAAAAACTAGACAACGCCCAAAAACTTAAACAAACACAAAAAACTTACAAACTCACAAAAACTTAAAAAAAAAAAAAAAATAAACACACACAAAAAGTTACAAACACAAAAAAAACTTACACACACACAAAAACTTAAAAACACAAAAAAAATTACACAAACAAAAAAAATTACACAAAAAAAAAAAAAATTACAAACACAAAAAAACTAACACACAAACAAAAAACTTACACACACACAAAAACTTACACACACACAAAAACTTACACACACATAAAAACTTGCACACACACACAAAAAAATTACACACGCAAAAACTAACACACACAGAGAAACTTACACAGACAAAAAATCTAACACACACATAAAAACTTACACACACACAAACAAAAACTAACACACACACAAAAAGACTTACACATACACAAAAACTAACACATACACAAAAACTTACACACACACAAAAAAACTTACACACACACAAAAACTTACACACACACACAAAAACTTACATACAATAACAAACTCATACACACACACAAAAACTTACTCAAAAACAAACGCTTAGACGCACACACTTTCTTGCCCACAAAATCACACATACGCAAACAAAAAAAAACTGACCCAAACCAAAAATATTACAAAATACCAAAAATTTACAAACAACAGTAAACTTACACACACACACAAAAACTTACCCACACACAAAAAAAACTTTCTAACACAAAACAAACTTACAAACAATAAAAAAATTCAAAACACAAAAAAAACTTAATCGCACAAACAAAATTACACACACACACAAAAACTTACACACACACAAAAACTTAAACACACACAAAAACTTACACACACACACAAAAACTTACACACACACAAAAAAAACTAACGCAAACAAAAAAACTTAAGAAAATGCAAAACGTACGAAGCCACAAAAACTTACACACACATATAAAAACTTATACACACACACACAAAAACTTACACACACACACAAAAACTTACACGCACAAAAAAAAACAAACACACACACAAAAAATTACAAGCACACAAAAAAACTTAAACACATACAAAAAATTAAACACACAAACACAAAATGACACACACACAAAATTACATAAACACAAAAACTTACATACAAACAAAAAAATACACACACACAAAAACTTACACACACACACACAAAAACTAACACATACACAAAAAAACTTACGCACGCAAGCAAAATTGAGCACAACCACAAACATACACACACACACGAAATTACAAGGACACAAAAAAAATTACACACACACAAAAAACTCACACAAACACAAAAAATTAAACACACACAAAAACTTACACAGAAACACAAAAAATTACACACACGAAAAAACTTACACACACAAAAAAAAAACTTACACACACACATAAACTTACACACACACACACAAACTCACACACACACAAAAAAACTTACACACACACAAAAACTTACACACACATAAAAACTTACACACACACAAAAACTTACACACACACACACACAAAAAAACTAACACAAACACACAAAAACTTACACACATACACAAAAACTTACACACACACAGCTACTTACACACACAAAAAAACTGACACACACACAAAAACTTACACACACAAAAACTTACACACACACAAAATTACACACACACAAAAACCTACACACAAAAACACAAAAATACCCACACAAAAAAAAAAATAAACAAAAAACAAAAAACTTAAACAAGCACAAAAACTTACAAAAACAAAAAAAAACTAAAACACTCAAACAACATTAAACACACATAAAAACTTACACACACAAAAGAACTTACACACACACAAAAAGTTAGACATACAAAAAAACTTACAAACAAAAAAAAACTTACCCACACAAAAAAAACTTACATACACAAAAACTAACACACACATAAGAACTTAAACACACAAAAAAACTTACCAACACAAAAAAACTTACACACACACATAAAAATTACAAACAAACAAAAACTTACACAAAGAAAAAAAATAAAACAAACATAAAAAATAAAACACACACAAAAAATTACATACAAACAAAAACTAAAACACACACAAAAACTAACATACACACATAAAATAACACACAAACAAAAACTAACAAACAAAAAAAAACTAAAAAAAAAACAAAAACTTACAAACAAAAAACAACTAAAACACATACAAAAAAAAACTTAATCAAACAAAAAAAAAACTTACAAAAATAAACAAACTTACAAACACAAAAAAAAACTTAAACACAGTAAAAATCTAATATACACAAAAAAACTTACACACACATAAAAACTTACACACACACAAAAACTTACACACACACACAAAAACTTACACACAAAAACAAAAACTTACACACAAAAAAAAAATTACACACACAAAAAAAATTTCACACACAAAAAAAATTAAACACACATAAAAACTTACACACACACACAAAAACTTAAACACACACACAAAAACAAACAAACACACACAAAAAATTATACACACACACAAAAACTTACACACACACACAAAAAATTACACACACACAAAAACGTACAAACGCAAAAAAAATTACACACACACAAAAAAACTAAAACAAACACAAAAAAAAACAAAAACACAAAAAACTTACAAGAACACAAAAACTTACACACACACAAAAACTTAAACACAAACAAAAAAATAACACACACACAAAAACTTACACACACACAAAAACTTACACACACACAAAAACTTACACACACATACACACACACAAAAAAACTTACACAAACAAAAACTTACACACACACAAAAAACTAACACACACAAAAAAACTTACACACACACAAAACTTACACACACACAAAAAGTTACACAAAAACAAAAAACTAACACACAAACAAAAAAAAACACAAACACAAAAAATTACAAACACACATAAACTTACACACACACAAATAAACTTACACACACAAAAAATCAAAAACACACACTAAAAAACTTACACACACACAAAAACTTACACACAAAAACAAACCTAAAAACACACAAAAACTTACACTAACACACAAAAAACTTACACACTAAAAAACTTACACACACACAGAAACTCACACAGAGAAAAAAACTTACACACACATACAAAAACTTACACACACACACACAAAAACTTTCACACACACAAAAAGACTAACACACACACAAAAACTTACACAAACACAAAAACTTAAACAAAAAAAAAAAAAACTTACAAACACACAAAAACTTACATACACACACAAAAAATTACACACAAACACAAAAACTTACACACACACAGCAACTTACACACACAAAAAAACTGACACTCACACAAAACTTTACACACACACAAAAACTAACACACACAAAAATAAACTTACACACACACAAAAACTAACACACACACAAAATAAAAAACAAACGAAAACCTAAAAAAAAACAAAAACAAACAAAAAAACACACAAAAAAAACTTAAAAAAAAACAAAAAACTTAAACAAACAAAAAAACATAAACAAAAAAATCAAAAATAACAAACAAAAAAAAAATTACACAAACATAAGAAAATAAACAAACAAACAAAAATAAACACACACAAAAACTTACACAAACACACAAAAACTAACAAAAACAAAAAAAAAAAAAACACAAAAAAAAAAAATTAAAAACACACAAAAACATACACACACATAAAAACTTAAACACACACATAAAAACTAACACACACACACACAAACTTACACACACACACAAAAACTTACGCACACACAAAAACTTACACACACAAAAAAACTTACACACAAACAAAAAAAATTTACACAGACAAAAAAACTTACACAAACACACAAAAACTTACACACAAACAAAAATAACATAAACACAAAAACTTTCACACACACACAAACTTACACACAGACAAAACTTACACACACACACACAAAAACTTACAAACACACACAAAAACTTACACACACAAAAAAACTAACAAACACACAAAAAATTACACACACACATAAAAACTTACTCACACACACACAAAAACTTACACACACACAAAAACTTACACACACACAAAAAAAATTACACACACAAAAAAAATTACACAGACACACAAAAACTTAAAAACAAAAAAAAACTAACACACACAAAAAAACTTACACACACACAAAAAGTTACACACACACACAAAAGCTCACACACACACAAAAAAACTTACACACACACAACAACTTACACACACATAAAAACTTACACACACACAAAAACTTACACACACACACACACACAAAAACTTACACACCCAAGACCAAACTCACACACATACACAAAAACTAACACACACACATCTACTAACACACACAAAAAATCCGACACGCACACAAAAACTTACACGCGCAAAAAAAATTACACAAACAAAAAAAAAAAACAACACAAAAACCTACACACACACACAAAAACTAAAACACACACAAAAAAAAAATCAAAAACCACAAAAAACTAACACAAGAAAAAAATCAAACACAAACAAAAAAACTAACACACACACAAAAAATTACACGCACATAAAAAATTAAACACACACAAAAACTTACACAGACACAAAAAGTTACACACACACAAAAACTTACACACACAAAAAAACTTACACACACACAAGAAACTAACATATAAAAAAACTTACACACACAAAAGAAATTAAACACACAAAAAAATTACCCACACAAAAAAAATTAAACAAAAAAAAAAAACTAACACACACAAAAAAAATAACACAAACAAAAAAACTTACACACAAAAAAAAACTAACACACACAAAAAAACTTACACACACAAAAACTTAAACACACACAAAAACTTAAACACACACAAAAACTTAAAAACACACAAAAACTTAAAAAAACAAAAAAACTTACACAAACACAAAAACATAAAAAAAAAAACAAAATAAAAAAAAAAAAAAAACAAAAAAAAAAAAAAAAACATAAAAACAAAAAAAAAAAACTTACACACAAACAAAAACTTACACACATATACAAACTTACACACACAAAAAAACTTAAACAAACAAAAAAAATTACAAAAAAACAAACAATTAAACAAACAAAAAAAATTAAACAAACACAAAAAAAATAATACACACAAAAAAAAAAGTAAAAACAAAAAAAAAATTAAAAACACATAAAAAATAACAAACAAACAAAAACAAAAAAACACACAAAAACAAACAAACACACAAACAAACTTACACACACACAAAAAAACTTATACACACACACAAAAACTTACACACACACAAAAAAACTTACACATACACAAAAAAACTTACACAAACAAAAAAACTTACACACGCAAAAAAACTAAAACAAACAAAAAAAATATTACACACAAAAAAAAAATAACACACACAAAAAAAACTTACACACACACAAAAACATACACACACAAAAACTTAAACAAACACAAAAAACTAAAACACACACAAAAACTTACACACACACAAAAACTTACACACACACAAAAACTTACACACACAAACACACACAAAAAAACTTACACACAAACAAAAAATTAAAAACACAAAAAAAATTTACACACACACAAAAACTTACATACACACACAAAAACACTAACACACACAAAAAAAACTTACACACACACAAAAAATAAAAAACACAAAAGAACTAACAAAAACATAAAAAATTACAAGCACATAAAAACTTACCAAAACACAAAAAACTTACACACACACAAAAACTAACACAAACACAAAAACTAACACACACACACAAAAAATTACACACAAACAAAAACTTACACACAAAAAAAAAACTTACACACACACAAAAACTTACACACACACACAAACTCACACACACACACAAAAACTTACACACACACAAAAAATAACACACAAAAAAAAACTTACACACACAAAAAAACATACACACACACACACACAAAAACTTACACACCCAAACAAAAAAAAAAAAACACAAACAAAAGCTCACAAACACAAAGCAACTAACACACACACAAAAACTGACACACACACAAAAACTTACACACGCACAAAAACTTAAACAAACACAAAAATAAAAACACAAACACAAACTTACACACACACACACACAAACTTACAAACACACAAAAAAAACTTACACACACACAAAAAACTTACACACGCGCAAAAACTTACACACACACAAAAAAACTTACACAAACACAAAAAATTACACAAAAACAAAAAATAACACACACAAAAAAACATAAACAGACAAAAAAAATTACACAAACACAAAAACTTACCCACACAAAAAAACTTACACACACACAAAAAAACTTACAAACACAAAAACTTACACACACATAAAAACTTACACACACAAAAAAACTTACCCAAACAAAAAAACTTACACACACACAAAAACTTATACACACACAAAATCTTACACACACACAAAAACTTACACACATATAAAAACTTACACACAAACAAAAACTTACACACACACAAAAACTTACACACACCCAAAAACTTACATACACACAAAAACTTACACAAACACAAAAACTTACACACACACAAAAACTTACACACACACAAAAAATTACAAAGAAACAAAAACTTAAAGACATACAAAAAAAAACTTCAAAAAAAAAGAAAAAAAAAAAAAAAAAAAAAGAAACTAAAACAAAAAAAAAAAATAAAACAAACACAAGAACATTCACAAAAACATAAAATAACAAACACATAAAAAATTACAAACACACATAGAATAACACACACAAACAAAATATTACACACACACACAAAAACTTACACACACACAAAAACTTACACACACAAAAAAACTTAAACACATACAAAAACTTACACACACACAAAAACATACACACACACACAAAAAACTTACACACACACAAAAAAACTTACACACACACACAAAAACTTACACACACACACAAAAACTTACACACACACAAAAAAATTACACACACACAAAAACGTACACAAACACAAAAAATTACACACACAAAAAAAAACTTACAAACACACAAAAACTTACACACACACAAAAAAATTACACACACACACACAAAAACTTACACAAACACAAAAACTTACACACACACAAAAACTTACACACACACAAAAAACTTACACACACAAAAAAACTTACACACACACACACACACAAAAAAACTTACACACACACAAAAAATTACACACACACACACACACAAAAAAAACATACAAAAACACAAAACCTAACACAAAAAAAAAAACTTACCCACACACAAAAACTTAACCAAACAAAAAAACTTACACCCTAAAAAAAAACAATAAAACTCTAAAAAAATTACAAATAAACAGAAAATTAAACACAAATAAAAAAATAAAAAAAAAAAAAAAATAAAATACACGAAAAAAAAAATAGACACACAAACAAAGACTGACACAAAAACAAAACTTCCACGCAAAAAAAAAATTAAAAAAGAACAAAAAAAAACTTAAAAATCAACAAAAACAAGATAAAAAAAACCACAACAAAAAAAAAAAAACAAAAAAAAAAACAAACACAAACATACAAAAAAAAACCCGATAAAAAACACAAACAAAATTACACAAACAAACCAAAACAAACTAACACCCACACAAAAACTTACACACACACAAAAAAACTTACACACACACAAAAACTTACACACACAAAAAAACTTACACAAACAGAAAAACTTACACACACACAAAAAAAACTTACACACACACAAAAACTTACACACACACACAAAATCTCACACACACTTACACAAAACTTACACACACACAAAAACTTAAACACAAATAAAAACTTACACACACACACAAAAGTTACACACACACACACACAAAAACAAACACACACACACATAAAAACTAACACACACACAAAAACAAACACACACACAAAAAAACTTACACACACACAAAAACTTACAAACAAACAAAAACTTACACACACAAAAACTTACACACACACACAAATAAACACAAACACAAAATCTAAAACACACACACAAAAAATTAAACACAAACAAAAGAAACTTACACACAAAAAAAAAACAAAACTACTCACACAAACTAAAAAATACACAAAAAAACTTACACACACACAAAAAATTACACACACATAAAAACAAAAACACACACAAAAACTTACACACACACAAAAACTTACACACACAAAAAAACTTACACAGACACAAAAACTTACACACACAAAAACTTACACACACACAAAAACTTACACACACACAAAAAAACTTACACGCACAAAAACTTTCGCACACATAAAAACTAACAAACACAAAAAACTTACACACACAAAAAAACTTACACACACAAATAAAACTTACACACACACAAAAACTTACACACACACAAAAACTTAAACACACACAAAACTTAAACACACACACAAAAACTTACACACACACACAGAAACTTACACACACACAAAAACTTACACACACACAAAAAATTACACAGACAAAAACATACACACACACAAAAACTTACACACACACAAAAACTCACACACACAAAAAATCTTACACACAAACAAAAACTTACAAACACAAATAAACTGACACACACACAAAATATTACACACACACAAAAACTTACACACACACAATAACTTACACACATACAAAAAAAACTTACACATACACAAAAAAAAACTACACACACACAAAAAATTAAACACAAACAAAAACTTACACACACACAAAAAATAAAACACACACACAAAAAAATTACAAACACAAAAAAAACTTACACACACACAAAAACTTACACCCACACAAAAACTTACACACACACACAAAATCTTAAACACACAGAAAAAAAATTTCAAAAAAAAACAAAATAACACACAAACAAAAAAAATTACACACAAAAAAAAAACTTACACACACAAAAACAAATAAACACACAAAAAAACTTACACACATATATAAACTTACACACACACAAAATCTTATACACAAAAACTTACACACAAAAAAAAACTTACACACACAAAAAAACTTACACACACACAAAAACTTACACACACACAAAAAAACTTACATACACAAAAACTTACACACACATAAGAACTTACACCAACGAGAAAACTTACACAAACAAAAAAAATTAAAAAAACAAAAAAAAATAAATAACAAACAAAAAATTACACACACACACAAACTTAAACACACAAAAAAAAAAACAAACAAACAAAAAAACTTACACAAACAAAAAAAATTAAACAAAAAAAAAAAATTACAAAAACAAAAAAACATAAACAAAAAAAAAAAATTAAACACACACAAAAACTTACACACAAAAAAAAACTTACACACACACAAAAACTTAAACACACACAAAAACTTACATACAAACATAAACTTACACAAACAAAAAAACTTACACACACACAAAAACTTAAACACACACAAAAACTTACACAAAAACATAAAAAACTTACACACACACACACACAAAAAACTAACACACACACAAAAACATACACACACACAAAATATTACACACACACAAAAACTATCACACACAAAAAAACTTACAAACACAGAAAAACTTACACACATACATAAACTTAAACACACACACACAAACTTACATACACACACAAAAAGTTACACACACAAAAAAAAATAAACACACAAAAAAAATTACACACACACAAAAAATTACAAACACAATAAAACTTAAACACACAAACAAAAACTTACACACACACACAAAAACTTACACACACACACAAAAACTTACACACAAACACAAAAACTTAAAAACACAAAAAAACTTACACACACACAAAAACTTACACACACACAAAAATTTACACAAAAACTAAAATAAACAAAAAAAAACTTACGAACAAACAAAAAAACTTAAAAAAGAAAAAAAACTTACACACACACACAAATTTACACACACACAAAATCTTAAACACACTCACAAAAACTAACACACACACAAAAGAAACTTACAAAAACAAAATAAAATAAAACAATCATACACAAAAAAACAAATAAAAAAAAAAACATACACACACAAAAAAACTAAAACACACATAAAAAATAACACACACACAAAAAATTACACACACACAAAAACTTAAGCACACACAAAAAATTACACAGACAAAAAATCATACACATACACAAACTTACACACACACAAAAACAAACACACACAAAAAAAAAATAACACACACAAAAAAATAAAACCACAAAAGAAATAACACACAAAAAAAAAATTAAACACACACAAAAAATTACACACAAACAAAAAAAAAAAAAAAAAAAAAAAAATAACACACACACAAAAAAAAAAACAAACAAAAAAAAAACACACACACACAAAAACTTACACACACACACACAAAAACTTACACACACACAAAACATTACACACACACAAAAACTTACACACAGACAAAATATTACACAAACAAAAAAAATTACAAACAAAAAAAAACTTAAAAAAACAAAAAAAATTACCAAAAAACAAAAAATAAAACACACAAAAAAACTTACAAACACACAAAAACTTACAAACACACAAAAAAACTTACACACACATAAGAACTTACACACATACAAAAAAAAACTTAGACATACACACAAAAAACCTAAACAAAAACAAAAAATTACAAAAACCAAAAAAATAACAAATAAAAAAAAAAAAACAAAAAAACGAAAAAACTTAAATAAACAAAAAAACTTAAAAAAACAAAAAAAATTACACACAAACAAAAAATTACAAAAACACACAAAAAATTAAAAACAAAGAAAAAAACTTACAAAAAAAAAAAAACTTACACACACACAAAAACTTACACACACACAAAAAAAACTAACACACACAAAAAAAAATAAACACAAACAAAAAATTAAACACACACAAAAACTTACACACACACACAAAATAATACACAATAAAAATAAAACAAAAAAAAAAAAATGAAAACAAAAAAATAATAAAACACAAAAAAAAACTGACACAAAAAAACAAAATAAAACACAAAAAAAAACAAATACATACAAAAAAAAATAAACACACATAAGAACTTACACCCACGAGAAAAATTACACACACAAAAACACAAACAAACAAACAAAAAAATACTCACACACAAAAAATTACACACACACAAAAACTTACACACACACAAAAACTAAAGACAATAAAAACAATATTAAAAACAAACACAATAACAAAATAAAAAAAACACTAATAAACCAAAAAACTCACAAAAACACACAAAAACAAACAAACAAAAACAAAAATAAAAAAACCCAAAAAAAAACAAAAACAAAAAAAAACTTAAACACACAAAAAAACTAACATACAAAAAAAAACATAGACACACACAAAAACTTACACACACACAAAAACTTACACACACACAAAAACTTACACAAATACATAAAAAACTTACACACACACACACAAAAAACTTACACACACACAAAAACTTACACACACACAAAATCTTACACACACACAAAAACTTGCACACACAAAAAAACTTACACACACATAAAAACTTACACACACACATAAACTTACACACACACACACAATCTTAAACACACACACAAAAAGTTACACACACACAAAAACTTACACACACAAAAAAACTTACACACACACAAAAACTTACACACACACAAAAAATAATACACAAACAAAAAAAATTAAACACACACACAAAAACTAAAAAACACAAACACAAACTTACACACACACACAAAAAATTAAAAAAAAAAAAAAAATTAAAAAAATAAAAAAAATTATAAAAAAAAAAAAATATACTAAAAAACTAAATCACAAAAAAAACAAAAAAAAAAAAAAAAAAAAAAAAAAAACACAAAAAAAAAATAAAAAAAAAACAAAAAACTAAAAAACGAAATCAAAAAAAACAAACCACAAAACTAAAAAAACAAAAAAAACCTAAACACAAAAAAAAAACTTACACACACACAAAAAATAAAAAAAAAACAAAAAAAAAAAAACAACAAAAAAACTAAACAAAAAAAAAAAAAATAACACACACACACAAAATAACACACACACAAAAAACAAACACACACACAAAAAATAACACACACACAAAAAACTACACACACACAAAAACTTAAACAAACCCACAAAAAACTAACACACGCAAATAATTACACACACACAGAAACTTACACACACATAAAAACTTACACACACATAAAAACTTACACACACACACACATAAAAACTTGCACACACACACAAATACTTACAAACACAAACAAAATAACACACAAACAAAACTTACACACACACAAAAAAAACTTACACACACACAATAAATTACACACACAAACTTCCACACATACACAAAAAATTACACACACACACAAACTGACACACACAAAAAAACTGACACGCACACAAAAATAAACTTACACACGCAAGAAAAATAAAACACAAAAAAATTTAAACACAAACAAAAACCTAAAAAAACACACAAAAAAACTTACCCACACACAAAAAAAACTTACACAAAAACAAAAAACTTACACACACACAAAAACTTAAAAATAAAAACAAAAACTAAAAAAAAAAAACAAAATAAAACAAAAATAAAAACTTACAAAAACACAAAAACTTAAAAAAACACAAAAACTTAAACAAACAAACAAAAGCTTAAACACACACAAAAAAACTTACACAAACAAAAACACTTAAACAAACACAAAAACTCACACAAACAAATAAACTTACACACACACATAAAAACTTACACACACACACACAAACTTACACACACACAAAAAAACTTACGCACACACAAAAACTTACACACACAAAAAAAATAAAACAAACACAAAAAAAATTTACACACGCGCAAAAACTTACACACACACAAAAAACTTACACACACACAAAACTTACACACACACAAAAACTTACCCATACACAAAAACTTACACACACACAAAAACTTACACACACACACACAAAAACTTACAAACACACACAAAAACTTAAACATAAAAAAAAAATAACACAAACAAAAAAACCTAAACACACACAAAAAAACTTAAACACACACACAAAAACTAACAAAAACAAAAAAAACTTACACAAACACAAAAACTTACACACACACAAAAACTTACACACAAAAAAAAAAACTTACACACACACAAAAACTTACACACACAAACAAAAAATAACACACACAAAAAAACTAAAACACACAAACACAAAAATACACAAACACAAAAAAACTAACACACACACAACAACTTACACACACATAAAAACTTACACACACACAAAAACTTACACACACACACACACAAAAACTTACACAAACACACAAAAACATACACACACACACACAAAAGCTTACACACACACAGCAACTTACACACACAAAAAAATTGACACACACACAAAAACTTACACACATACAAAAACCAACACACAAAAAAAAATACAAACAAAAAAAAACCTACACACACACAAAAACTTACAAACACACAAAAAAAACTTAAAAAAACAAAAAAAAATAACAGAAGCAAAAAAAATTACACACACACAAAAAAACTAAAATACAAAAAAAAAATTACAAACGCATAAGAAATTACACACACAAACAAAAACTTACAAACAAATAAAAAATTAGACAAACAAATAAACTTACACACAAAAAAAAACTTAAACACACACACCAAAACCTACACACACACAAAAACTTACACACACATAAAAACTTACACACACAAAAAACTAAAACACACATAAAAACTTACACACACACATAAAACTTACACACACACAAAAACTTACACACACACAAAAACTAACACACACACAAAACTTGCACAAGCAAAACAACTAAAACACACAAAAACTTACACACACACACAAAAAATTACACACACATAAAAATTTAAGAGCACAAAAAAACTAACACACTTACAAAAACATACGCACACCCACAAATAAACAAAAACTTACACACATACAAAAAAAAACTTACACACACACACACAAAAACTTACCCACACACAAAAACTTACACACAAACAAAAACTTACACACACAAAAAAACTAACACACACACACAAAAACTTAAAAATACATAAAAACTAAAACACACACATAAAATTACACACACAAACAAAATATAACACAAAACAAAAACTTACACTCACAAAAAATCTGACACAAACACAAAAACTTACACACACACAAAAACTTACACACACACAAAAACTTACAGACACACAAAAAAACTTACACACACACACAAAAACTTACACACACACACAAAAACATACACACACACAAAAACTTACACATACACAAAAAAAATAAGAAAAACAAAAAAACTTACACACACACACAAAATTACACACACACAAAAAATCTTACACACAAAAAAAATATTATACACACAAAAAACATAGACACACACACCAAAACTTACACACACACAAAAAATTACACACGCAAACACACTAATGCACACACAAAAACTTACACACAAAAAAACAAACTTACACACACACACACACACAAAAATACTTACAAGAATACAAAAAATATCTCAAACACACAAAAACTTACACACACACAAAAACTTACACACACACAAAAACTGAAACACACAAAAAAACTTACCCACAAAAAAAAACTTAAACACACACACAAAAAACTAACACACACAAAAACTTACACAAACACAAAAACTTACACACACATAAAAACTTACACACACACAAAAACTTACACACACACAAAAACTTACACACACACACAAAGACTTACACACAAACACACAAAATTACACACGCACAAAATAAACTTACACACAAACAAAAAACTAACAAAAAAAAGAAAAATTACACACACACAAAAAACTTCCACCATCAAAAAAAATTACACACACACAAAAAACTTACACACACACAAAAACTTACACAAACACACACAAAAAATTACACACACACAAAAACTTACACACACACAAAAACTTACACAACACACACATAAAAACTTACACACACACACAAAAACTAACACACACACAAAAACTAACACACACATAAAAACTAACACACACACAAAAACTCACACACACAAAAACTTACACACACATATACACTTACACACACATATAAACTTACACACACACACACAAAATCTCACACACACTTACACAAAACTTACACACACACAAAAATTTAAACACAAATAAAAACTTACACACACACAAAAACTTAAACATACACACACACAAAAACATACACACACACACATAAAAACTAACACACACATACAAACTTAAACAAACACACAACAACTAACACACACACAAAAACTGACAAAAACAAAAAAAATTACACACAAACAAAAACTTACAAACACACACAAATATACACACACACAAAAACTTACACACACACACAAAAACAAACACACACACAAAAAAAACTTACTCACACAAAAAAAACTAAAACACTCACAAAAACTTACACAAACACAAAAACTTACACACACACAAAAAATTAAAAAAAAAAAAAAAAATTACACACACACAAAAACTTACACACACACAAAAACTTACACACACAAACACAAACAAAAAAAACTTACACACACACAAAAACTTAAACACACACAAAAAACTTACAAATACACAAAAACTTACACACACACAAAAACTTACACACACACAAAAACTTACACACACACAAAAACTTACACACACACACAAAAAACTTGCACACACAAAAACTTACACACACACAAAAAATTACACACACACACAAAAACTTACACACACACAAAAACTTACACACATACACAAAAAACTTACACACCCACAATAACTAATACGCAAACACAAACTTACACACACACAAAAACTCTGCCACAAAAAAACATAATTACACACACACAAAATCTTACACAAAAACAAAAATTTAAACACACACAAAAACTAACACATAGACAAAAAATTAAACAAACACACAAAAAAAAAAATACACAAAAAAAGTTAAACACACAAAAAAAACTTAAACACACACAAAAACTTACATACAAAAAAAAATATACACACACACAAAAACTAACAAAAACACAAAAAAAACTTAAACGCACACAAAAAATTACACACACAAAAAAACTTACACACACACAAGAACTTAGACAAACAAAAAAACTTACACACACACACAAAAACTTACACACACACAAAAACTAACACACACACACAAAAAAAATTACACGCAAACAAAAAACTTACACACACACAAAAACTTAAACACACACACACAAAAACTTACACACACACACAAAAACTTAAAAAAAAACAAAAACTTACACACACAAAAAAACTTACACACACAGAAAAACTAACGAATACACAAAAACTTACACACACACAAAAACTTACACACACACACAAAATCTCACACATACTTACACAAAACTTACACACACACAAAAACTTAAACACAAATAAAAACTAACACACACAAAAAAACTAACACACACACACACAAAAACTTACACACACACACATAAAAACTTACAAACAAACAAAAACTTACACACACACACACAACAACTTACACACACACAAAAGCTGACACACACACACAAAAACCTACACACACACACAAAGTTACACACACACAAAAACTTATACACACACAAAAACTAACACAAAAAAAAACTTAAACACACAAAAAAACTTACACACACACAAAAACTTACACACACACAAAAACTTACACACACACAAAAACTTACACACACACACAAAAAACTTACACACACACAAAAACTAACGCACGCTCAGAAACTTACAACCAAACAGACACATACACACACACAGAAACTTACACACACACACAAAAACTAAAACACATACAAAAAATTACACACAAACAAATACTTACAAACACAAAAACTTACACAAACAAAAAAAAACTAACACACACACACAAAAACTTACACACACACAAAAACTTACACACACAAAGAAACTTAAACAAACACAAAAAATTAAACACAAACAAAAAAAAACACAAAAACAAAAACTTACACACAAACAAAAAATTACACAAACAAATAAACTTAAACACACAAATAAACTTACACACACACAAAAACTTACACACACAAAAAAACTTACACACACATAAGAACTTAACCATATACAAAAAAAACTTACACATACACAAAAAAAACTTACAAACACACAAAAAATTAAAACCCAAAAAAATCTAAAACACAAACAAACACTTACACACACACAAAAAACTTACACACACAAAAAAAACTTAATAAAAGACAAACAATTACACACACACATAAACTTACACACACACACAAAATACTAAAAACAAACAAAAAAACTTACAACACACACAAAAACTAAAACAAAAACAAAAAAAATTAAAGACACACAAAAAAAACTAACACACACAAAAACACCTAAACACACACAAAAACTTACACACACATATAAAACTTACACACAAACACAAAATCTTACACACAAAAACTTACACACACACAAAAAACTTAAACACAAATAAAAAATTAGAAGCACAAATAAACTTACACACACACAAAAACTTACACACACACAGAAACTTACACACACATAAACTTACAAACACACAGAAACTTACACACACAAAAACTTACACACACACACAAAAACATACACACACACAAACAAATACACACACACACAAAAACTTACACACACACAAAAACTTACACACACACAAAAACTTACACACACACACACAAAAACTTACACACACACAAAAACTTACACACACACAAAAACTAACAAACGAACACACGATCATACACACAAACAAAAACATACACACACAAAAAAAACTAGCAAAAACACAAATTCATACACACACACAAAAACATACACACACACACAAAACTTACACAAACACAAAAACTTACACACACACAAAAACTAACACAAACACAAAAACTTACACACACACAAACGAATAAACAAAACGAAACACTTACACAAAAACAAAAACTAAAAAACACACAAAAAATTACACAAATACAAAAAAAAACTTACACACACACACACAAAAAACTTACACACAAACAAAAACTTACAAATACACAAAAAATAAAACACAAAAAAGATATTACACACACAAAAAAACTAGCTAACACATAAAAAATAAAAAACAAACATAAACTTACACAAACAAACAAAATATTACACACACACACAAAAAGTTACACACACACAAAAACAAAAAAACACACAATAAAATAAAAACACACAAAAACTTAAACACAAACAAATACATACACACACACACAAAAACTTACACACACACACAAAAACTTAAATACACACACACTAAAACATACACACACACACAAAAACTTACACAAACACAAAAACTTACACACACACAAAAACTAACACACACACAAAAAAAAACACACATAAAAACTTAAACACACAAAAAAAAATTACAAAAAAAAAAAAAATTAAAAACACACAAAAACTTACACACACACACAAAAACTTACACACACACAAAAACTGACAAAGAAACAAATAAATAGAAACACGAAAAATTAATTAAAACACTCAAAAAAATACACACACACAAAAACTTAAAAAAACTCTAAAACAAGCACCACCTCAAAAACTTACGCACCCACATAAACTTACATACACGCCAGCACTTACACACACACAAAAACTTACACACACACAAAAACTTACACACACACAAAAAAACTTAGACATACACACAAAAAGCTTACACACACAAATAAAACTTACACACACACAAAAACTTACACACACACAAAAACTTACACACACATAAAAACTTAAACACACACACAAAAACTTACACACACACAAAAACATACACACACATAAAAACTAACACACACACAAAAACAAACACACACACAAAAAATTACACACACACAAAAACTTACACACACACAAAAAAACTAACAGACGCACACAAAAAACTTACACACACACAAAACACTTACATACACAAAGAAACTTACACACACACAAACACTATCACACACACACAAAAACTTACACACAAAAACTAACACAAATACAAAAAATTACACAGACACAAAAACTTACACACTCATACAAAAACTTACACACACACAAAAACTTACGCCAACAAACAAAACAATTTACATACACAAAAACTTACACACACATAAGAACTTACACACACAAAAAAACTTACACACACACACAAACTTACACACACACATAAAACTTAATCACACACAAAAACTTAAAAACACAAAAAAAAATACAAACAAACAAAAAATTAAACACAAACAAAAACACTTACACACAAAAAAAAACTAACTCACACACAAATACTTACACACACAAAAAAAATTACACACACAAAAAAACTAACACACACACACAAAATTACACACACAAACAAAATCTTAAAGAAAAAAAAAAACTTATACAAAAAAAAATAATTACACACTCACAAAAACTTACACAAACACAAAAACTTACACACACACAAAAACTTACAAACACACATAAACTTATACACACACAAAAACTTACACACACACAAAAACTTACACACACACAAAAACTTACACATACACACAAAAAAACTTACACACACACACAAAAAACTTACACACACAAACAAATTTACACATACAAAAAAACTTACACACACACACAAACTATCACACACAAAAAAAATGAAACACACAAAAAAAATTAGCCACACACAAAAAATAAAACACACACACACACAATTACACACACACACAAAAAGATAAACACACACACAAAATAACACACACATACAAAATGACACACACACAAAAACTAACACACACACAAAAACTGACACACACACAAAAAAACTAACACACACACAAACAAACTTATACACACACAAAAAAAATTACACACACACACAAAAACTTCAACACAAAAAAAATCTTACACAAAAACACAAACTGAAAAAAAAAAAAAAATACACTCAAAAACTAAATCAAACAAAAAAAAACTTACACACACAAAAAAAAACTTACACACACAAAAACTAACACACACACAAAAAACTTACACACGCACAAAAACTAACAAAAACACAAAACTAACACACACACAAAAAGCTACACAAACACAAAAAACATACACACACACAAAAACTTACACACACACAAAAACTAACACACCCAAAAAAAATTACACACACACAAAAACTTACACACACAAAAAAACTTACACACCCAAAAAAAATTACACACACACACACAAAATTACATACACACATAAGCTTGCACACACAAATAAACTTACACACACACAAAAACTTACTCACACAAAAAAACTTACAAAAATACAAAAAAAAACTTACATACAAAAAAAAAAAACTAACACACACAAAAAAACTTACAAACACACAAAATCTAAAACACAAAAAAACTTGCACACACAAAAAAACTTACACACAAAAATAAAAAAAACCACACAAAAAAAATTACACACACACACAAAATCTTACATACACACAAAAAATCTAAAACACAAAAAATATATAACAAACAAATAAAAAATTCAACACACACAACAAATTAAACACACACAAAAACTAACACGGACAAAAAAAAAATTACACACACACATAAAAACTTAAATACACACAAAAAATTACACACACACACAAAAACTAACACACAAACAAATACTAACAAACACAAAAAAACTAACACACACACACAAAAATAAACCAAAATTTACTCACACAAAAAAAAACTTACACACACACAAAAAAACTTACACTCAAAAAAAAAATAAAACAAAAAAAAAAACATAAAAAAAAAAAAAAAATAACAAAAAAACAAAAACTTAAACACAAACAAAAACTTACACACACACAAAAAACTAACGCATACAAAAAAAAACTTAAAAGCACACAAATTATTACACACACACAAAAACTTACACACACAAAAAAAACTTACACACACACACAAAAACTTACACACACAAAAAAACTTGCACACACTAACAAAAAATTACACACACACAAAAACTTACACACACACAAAAACTAGTAATCACACAAAAAAAAATAACACACGCAAAAAATTACACATACACAGAAACTTACACAGACATGAAATATAAAACAAACAAAAAAAATTACACAGACAAACAAATAATTACACACACACACAAAGAAATACAAATACACAAAAACTAAACAACAAAAAAAAAAATACACACACACAAAAAAACATACACACACGAAAAAAATTACAAACACACACAAAAAAACAAACACACACACACAAAAACAAACACACACACACAAAAACAAACACACACACATAAACTTACACACACATAAAAACCGACACGCACACAAAAACTTACACACACACAAAAACTTACACACACACAAATTTACACACACACAAAAACATACACACACACACAAAAACTTACCCACACACAAAAAAAACTTACACACACACAAAAAACTAACACACACACAAGAACTAACACACACACAAAAAAACTTACACGCACAAAAAATCTTACACACACAAAAAAAATTACAAACACACACAAACGTACACACACAAAAACTTAAACATACAAAAAAAAACTTACACAGAAAAAAAAAAATACGCAAACACAAAAACTAAAACAAACAAAAAAACTTACACACAAATAAAAAAACTTACAAACAAAAAAACTTACACACAAAAAAAAACTTACACACAAAAAAAAATTACAAACACACATATTAATAAAAACAAAAAAAAAACTTACACACAAAAAAAAACTTACACACATAAAGAAAATAAAACAAAAACAAAAAATGACACACAAACAAAAAAAATAAAACACACAAAAAAAATTCCAAACACAAAAAAACTAACACAAACAGAAAAACTTACACACACAAAAAAACTTACACACAGAAAAAAACTTAAAAAAACATAAAAAATTACACAAACAAAAAAAAATACTCACACACAAAAACTTAAACACATACAAAAAAAAACTTAAATAACAAAGAATAAAAATAAAAAACCAAAGAAAAAAAACACATAAAAAAAAAATTACACACACACACAAACTAGAATACCCAAAACAAAATAAAAACACATAAGAAATAAACAACACATAACAAATTACAAACACACATACAAACTTACACACACACACAAAAAGTAACACACAAACACAAACTAAAACAAACATAAAAAATAACACACACAAAAAAACTAAATCACACACAAACAATTACACAGACACACAAAAACTTACACACACACACAAAAACTAATACACGCACGAACAAGATAACACACACACAAAAAAACTAAAACAAAAAAAAAAACTTACACACACAAAAGAACTAAAACACAAAAAAAAATAAAAAGAAAAAATTAAACACAAAACAAAAACTTACGCAAAAAAACAAAAACTTACACACAAAAACATACTTACACCTACACAAAAAACTAACACACACAAAAAAAATTACACACACAAAAAACAAACACACACACAAAAAGCTAAACAAACAAAAAAAACTTAAACACAAAAAAAAAATTAAAAACAAAAAAAAAAATAAAAACAAACAAAAACATAAACACAAAAAAAAAAACTTACACACACACAAAAACTTACACATACAAAAAAAACTTACACACACAAAAAAAATTAAACAAACACAAAAAACTACACACACACAAAAACTTACACACACACACAAAAAACTTACACACGAAAAAACTTACACACACACAGAAACTTACACACACATAAAAACTTACACACAAATAAAAACTTACACACACACACAAAAACTTGCACACACACACAAAAACTTACACACACAAACAAACTAACACACACACAAAAACTTACACACACACAAAAAAAACTACAACACACACAAAAAATTACACACACACACACAAAATTACACACAAACAAAAAAAATGACAAACACACATAACCTTAAACACACAAACAAAATCACACTCAAAAAAAAAATAACACACACAAGAAAACTAACACACACACAAAAACTTAAACACAAACAAAATAAAACAATAAACCACAAAAAAAAATACTCCAAAACAAAAAAAAAAACTAAAAAAACTAAAAACTAAAAAACACAAAAGAAAATACACACACAAATCAAATATAAAACAAAAAAAAAAAATTACCCAAAAATAAAAAATTAAAAAAACACAAAAAAAAACACAAACAAAAAAAATAATACACACACAAAAAAGCACACACACACACACAAAAAACTTACACACACAAAAACACTTAAACACACAAAAAAACTTACACACACATATAAACTTACACACACACACAAAATCTTATACACAAAAACTTACACACACAAAAAAACTTACACAGACACAAAAACTTACACACACAAACACAAAAACACACACATACAAAAAAACTTACACACACACAAAAACTTACACACGCATAAGAACTTACACACATAAACTTACACACACACACAAACTTGAACAAAAGAACAAACTTACACACACATAAAAACTAACAAACACAAAAAAAATTACATACACAACCACAAAAACTAACAAACACACACAAACTAGAACAAACGAAAAAACAAACAAACACACAAATAAACTTACACACACACAAAAACTTACACACACACACAAAAACTAAAACACACAAAAAAAATAACACACACACAAAAAATTACACACACACACAAAAACTTAGACAAACACACACAAAAGCTTATACGCACACACAAGAACTAACAAACACACAAAAAAACTAACACACACACAAAAACTAACACACACACAAAAACTTACACATACACAAAAACTTACACACAAAAACTTAAAAACAAAAAAAAATACTTACAAACACAAAAAAAACTTACACACACACAAAAACTTAAACACACACAAAAAACTTACACACGCACAAAAACTTACACACACACAAAACTTACACACACACAAAAAGCTACACAAACACAAAAAACTTACACACACACAAAAACTTACACACACACAAAAACTTAAACACACAAAAAAACATACAAAAAAAAAAAAAAACTTAAACACACACAAAAAATTAAACACACACAAAAAACTTACACACACAAAAAAACATACACACACACAAAAACATAAACACACACAAAAAAATACACACACACAAAAAAAACTTACACACGCAAAAACTTACACACACACAGAAACATACACACAAATAAAAAATTAAAAACACATAAAAAATTACACACACACACACAAAAACTTGCACACACACAAAAAGACTTACACACACAAAAAAACATACACACAAGCAAAAACTTAAAAAAACACAAAAAAACCTTTCACAAACAACAAAAAATACACACACACACACAAACTTCAACACACACACACTAAATAACAAACACACATAAACTTACACACACAAAAAAACTGACACACACACAAAAACTAACACACACACAAAAACTAACACACACACAAAAAAAAACACACACAAAAACATACAAAAACACAAAAAAAAACTTACACACACACAAAAAAAACTTACAAACACACAAAAAACTTAAAAACACAAACAAAATTACACGCACAAAAAAAAAATTACACACACAAAAAAACTAACAAACACATAAAAACTTATAGACACACACAAAAACTTACACACTCAAAAAAACTTACACAAACACGCAAAAACTTACGCACACACACAAAAAACATAAACACACAAAAAAAAATTACACACACACAAAAACTTACACACACACATAAACTTACACACACACACAAAATCTTACACACAAACAAAAAAACTTACACACACACAAAAACTTACACACACACAAAAACTAGCACACACAAAAAATCTTAAACACGCACACAAACTGACACACACACATAAAACTTACTCACACAAAAAAACTTACACACACACAAAAACATACAAACACACAAAAACTAACACAAACAAACAAAAACTAACACAAACAAAGAAAAATACAAACACAAAAAAAAAAACACAAAAAAACAAACTAACACACAGACAAAAACTAACACACAAAAAAAAACTAACACACACACAAAAACTTACACACACACACACAAGCTTACAAACACACAAAAACTTGCACACACACAAAAATTTACACAAACACTAAAACTTACAAACACACAAAAACTTACACACATACAAACAAAAACTCACTCACCCACACAAAAAAATTACACACACACAAAAACTTACACACACACAAAATCATACACACACACAAAAACTTGCACACACAAAAAAACTTGCTCACGCATATAATATTACAAACACACATTATCTTACACAAACAAACAAAATATTACACACAAAAACTAAAAAACACATACATATATACAAACACACACAAAAAAAAACAAAAAATCAAACTTACACACACACACAAAAACTAACACACACACAAAAACTTATACACAGACAAAAACTTACACACACACACAAAAACTTACACAACACACAAAAACTTCCACACACATACAAAAAATTAAACACACACACAAAACTTACACACAAAATCTTACACACACACAAAAACTTACACACACACAAAAACTTACACAAAAACAAAAAAATACACACACAAAAAAACTTACACACACAAAAAAACTTACACACAAACAAAACTTAAACACACACAAAAAATTACACACACAAAAAAACTTACACACACACAAAAACTTACACACACACAAAAACTTACACAAACACAAAAACTTACACACACACAAAAAACTTACAGACACAAAAACTTACACACACACAAAAACTTACGCACAAACAAAACTTACACACACACACAAAAACTTACACACACACAAAAACTTACACACACACAGAAACTTACACACACAGAAAAACTTACACACACACAAAAACTTACACACACACACAAAAACATACAAACACACAAAAAAACTTACACACACAAAAAAATTTACACACACACAAAAACTTACACACACACAAAAAAAACTTTCACACACACAAACACTTACACACATACACAAAAAAACTAACACACACGCACAAAAACTAACACACACACAAAAACTTACACACACAAACAAACTTACACACAAACAAAAATTAAGAAACACACAAAAAAAAATACACACATACAAAAACTTACACACACACAAAAACTTACACACACACAAAAACTTACACACACACAAAAACTTACACACACACACAAAAAACTTACAAACACATAAAAACTAACACACACACAAAAACTATCAGAAACACAAAAAAACTTACAAACACCCACAAAAAATTACACACACACAAAAACGTACACATACACAAAAACTTACACACACAAAAAAAACTTACACACACAAAAAAACTTACACACACACAAAAAAACTTACACACACATAAAAACTTAAACACACATAAAAATTAACACACACACACAAAAATTTACACACACACAAAAACTTACACACACACAAAAACTTACTAACAAACAAAAACTTAGACACACACAAAAACTTACAAAAACACAAAAACTTACACACACACAAAAACTTACACACACACAAAAACTTAAACACACACAAAAACTTAAACACACACAAAAACTTCCACACACACAAAAAATTACACACACACACAAACTTACACACACACAGAAACGTACACACACACAAAACTTATACACACACACAAACTGACAAACACACACAAAACTAAAACACAAAAAAAAAAATACAAAAAAACAAAAAATTACACAAACAAAAAAACAAACACACCCACAACAAAATTACACACACACAAAAAACTTACACATAAACACAAAATTACACACACACAAAAACTTACACATAAACAAAAACATACAAAAACACAAAAATTTACACACACACAAAAACTTACACACACACAAAAACTTACACACACACACAAAAACTTACACACACACAAAAACTTACACACACACAAGAACTTACAAAGACACAAAAACTAAAACAAACAAAAAAACTTAAAAAAACTCACACAAACTTGCACAAACACACAAAATTAAAAAACAAACAAAAACTAAAACACACACACATAAACTTACACACACAGAAAAACTTACACACACACAACAACTTACACACACACAAAAATTTACACACACACAAAAACTTACACACACACAAAAAAACTTACACACACACACAAAAAATTACACACACACAAAATCTTACACACACACACAAAAACTTACACACACACAAAAACTTACACACACATAAAAACTAACACACAAAAAAACACTCACACACCAAAAAAAAATCAAAGACAAAACAAAACTTACAATAACAAAAAAAACTTACACAAACACAAAAAATTACAAATACACAAAAACTATCACAAGCAAAAAAAATTTACGACCACAAAAACTTACACACACACAAAAACTAACGCACACAAAAACTAATACACACACACAAAAACTTAAACCAACAAAAAGAAAATTACACACACACAAAAACTAAAAAAAAATCACACAATTCCACTCACACAAAAACAGACACACACAAAAAAAATTAAACACACGCAAAAAACTTACACCCACACACAAAAACTTACACGCACAAAAAAACCTAAAAACCCAAAAAAAATTACACACACACACAAAAATTTACACTCAAACACAAAAACATACACACACACACAAAACTTACACACACACACAAAAACTTACACACACACACAAAAACTTACACACACACAAAAACTGACACAGAAATAAAAACTTACACAGACACAAAAACTTACACACACACACAAACTTACAAACACACAAAAACTTACACACACACACAAAAAAAACGTACACACACACACAAAAAAAAATAAAAACCCAAAAAAAACTTACACACACACAAAAACTAACACACACACAAAAAAACTTAAACAAACACAAAAACTAAAAAACTCATAAAAAATAACACTCACAAAAAAACTTAAACACACACAAAAACTAAAACACACAAAAAAAAACGTACACACACACAAAAACCTACACGCACACATAAACCTACACACGCACAAAAAAACTAACACACACACAAAAAAACTTACACAAACATAAAAACATACACACACACAAAAACTTACACACACACGAAAACTAACACACGAAAAAAAAATTACAACAACAAACAAAAGCTTACACACACACAAACCTTTACAGACACAAAGGAAGCTAACACGCAAAAAAAAACTCACACAGACACATAAACTTACACACACACAAAAACTTACACACACACAAAAACTTACACGAAAACACAAAAAAGCAAAAAAACACAAACTTACACACACACAAAAACTTACACAAAAACAAAAAAATAAACACAAACACACAAAATCTTACACGCACACAAAAACTTAGACACAACAATACAAAAAATTACACACACACAAAAACTTACACACACACAAAAACTATCACATAACAAAAAATTTACACAAAAACTTAAATAATCACAAAAAAAACTTAAAAAGAAAAAGCAATATAAACAAGCACACAAACTTAAAAAAAAACGAACACTAACAACTAAACAAAAACACTTAAAAAAACAAACGATATAGCTAAAATACAAAAACAAACACACACAAAAAACAATACACACACACAAAAACTTACACACACACAAAAACTTACAAACACAAAAAAAACTTACACACACACACAAAAACTTACACACACACACAAAAACTTACACACACACAAAAACTTACACAAACATAAGACCTTAATCATGCTCAAAAACTTACACACACACAAAAAATTACACACAAACAAAAAAAAAAGTACACACACACACACAAACTCAAACACAAACACAAAAACTAACAAACACATACAAACTTACAAACACACAAAAAATTAAACGCACAAAAAAACAGAATCAGACACAAAAACGAACACGCACACACACAAAAAATTACACACACACACAAAAACTTACACACACACAAAAACTTACACACAAACAAAAAAACTTACACACACACAAAAAACTTACACACACAAAAAAACTTACACACACAAAAAAAAAACTTACACACACACAAAAACTTATACACACACACACAAACTTACACACACACAAAAACTTACACACACACAAAAACTTACACACTCACAAAAATTTACACAGACACACAAAAACTAACAGAGACACAAAAACTAACAGACACAAAAAAACTTACACACACAAAAAAACTTACATATACACAAAAACTTACACACACACAAAAACTTACACACAAAAAAAAACTTACACACACGCAAAAACTAACACACACACATAAAACTTACACCAACAAAACAAACTTACAAACACACAAAAACTTACACACAAAAAAAATATTACAAAAAAATACAAAAACTTGAACAAACAAAAAACTAAAACAAACAAAAAAACTTACACACACACAAAAAAACTTACACACACACAAAAAACTTACACACACACAAAAACTTACAAACAAAAAAAAACTAAATAACACACAAAAAACTTACCAACACACGTAATCTTACACACACACACACAAACTTACACACACACACAAAAACTTACACACACACAAAAACTAAGCAAAAAGAAGAAATTTACACACACACAAAAACTTACAAATACAAAAAAACTTACACACACACAAAAACTTACACACACACAAAAACTTACACACACAAACAAAAATCTACACACACACACAAAAACTTACACACACACAAAAACTTACAAACACACAAAAAACTTACACACACACAAAAACTTACACACACACTAAAAACTTACACACATACAAAAAAACTTACACACACACAAAAACTTACACACACACACAAAAACTTACACACACACACAAAAACTTACACAAAAACAAAAACATAAACACACACAAAAACTTACACACACACACAAAAACTAGAAAAAAAAAAAAAACTAAAAAAAACACAAAAACTTACACAAACACAAAAACTAAAAAAAACAAAAAAAACTAACACACACAAAAAAAACTTACACACACACAAAAAAACTAAAGCACACAAAAAAAATAAAATACAAACAAAAAATAAAACAAACAAAAAAACTTAAACACACACTTAAAAACTTATTAAAGATCACTAACTTACATACAAAAAATATATTACACACACACAAAAACTTACACACACACAAAAAAACTTACACACACACAAAAACTTACACACACATAAAAACTATAATGCCACTACAAAATTACACACACACACCCAAAAAAAAGAAAACAAAAAAAATTACACACAAACACACAAACTTAAACACTCACAAAAAATTACAAACACACAAAAACTTACACACACACACAAAAACTTGCACACACACACAAAAACTTACACACACACAAAAACTTACACACACACACACAAAAACTTACACACACACAAAAACTTACACACACACAAAAACTTACACACGCGCAAAAATTTACACACACACACAAAAACTTACACAAACATACAAACGAACACACACACAACAAAACTAACAAACCTAAATAAACATACACACACACACAAAAACTTCACACACACACAAAAACTTACACACACACAAAAACTTACACACACACACACAAAAACTTACCCACACACAAAAAAAACTTACACACACACAAAAACTTAAACACACACAAAAACTTACACACACACAAAAACTTACACACAAAAAAAAACTTACACACACACACAAAAACTTACACACAAACAAAAACTTACACACACACAAAAACTTACACACACACACCAAAACTTACACACACACAAAAACTTACACACACAAAAACTTACACACACACAAAAACTTACACACACACAAAAACTTACACACAAAAAAACTTACACATAAACAAAAAATCACACACACACAAAAGAACTTACACACACACACACAAAAACTTACAAACAAAAAAAAAACTTTCAAACACACAAAAACTTACACACACACAAAAACTTAAACACACACAAAAACTTACAAAAACACACAAACTTACACACACACACAAAAACTTACACACACACAAAAACTTACACACACACAAAAACTTACACACACACAAAAACTTAAAAACACACCAAAAATTACACACACACACAAAAACTTACACACACACAAAAACTTAAACACTCAAAAAAACTTACTCAAACACGAAAAAATTAACACACAAACTAACATACACACACACTAAATCATACACACACACAAAAACTTACACACACACACACAAACTTACACACACACAAAAACTTACACACACACAAAAACTTACACACACACAAAAACTTACACACACACACAAACATTAAAAAAAACAAACAAAAACTTATACACACGCACACAAAACTTACACATACAAAAAAGTTTACACACACACAAAAACTTACACACACAAAAAAACTTACACACACACAAAAACTTACACACAAAAACTTACACCCACACAAAAACTTACACACACACAAAAACTTACACACACACACAAAAACTTACAAAAATAAAAAAACTAACAAAAACACAAAAAATTACACACACACAAAAACTAAAAAACACACAAAAACTTACAAACACACACAAAAACTTACACACACACTAAAAATTACACTATCACAATAAAATACACACACACACAAAAACTTACACACACACACAAAAAACTTCCAAACAAAAAAAAACTTACACAAAAAACAAAACATACAACAAATCAAAAAATTACACACACACAAAAACTTACACACACACACAAAAAATAACCAAAAAACAAAAAATTACACCCACACAAAAAATAAAACCCCCACAAAAACTTACACACGCGCAAAATCTAACTCACGGAAAAACACACTAAGACACAAACAAAAATTTACATACTTACAAAAACTTATACACACACAAAAACATACTTATACACAAAAACTTACACACACACAAAAAAACTTACACACAAACAAAAACCTACACACACACAAAAAACTTACACACACACACAAAAACTAAAACACACAAAAAAAAAAACACATGCACAAAAAAACTTACACACACACAAAAAAACTTACACACACAAAAAAACTTACACACACAAAAAAACTTACACACACACAAAAAAACTTACACACACACAAAAACTAACACACACACACAAACTAACACACACACAAAAAAACTAAGACACACACAAAAAGTTACACACACACAAAAACTTAAAAGACCAAATTAACTAACAAACACAAAAAAAAATACACACACACACAAAAACTTACAAACAAAAACAAACTCACACATACAAAAAAACTTACACACACAAAAAAACTTAGAAAAACACAAAAATTTACAAAAACACAAAAACTTACACACAAACACAAAATTACACACACACAAACAAACTTACACACACACAAAAAAACTAAAACAAACACACAAACTTACACACACACAAAAACTTAAACACACACAAAAAAACTCACACACACACAAAAACTTAAGAACACACAAAAACTTACACACACAAAAAAACTTACACACACACAAAAACTTACACACACAAAAAAAAACTTACACACACACAAAAACTTACACACACACAAAAACTTACACACACACAAAAACTTACACACACACAAAAACTTACACACACACACAAAAACTAAAACAAACACAAAAACTTACACACGCTAGAAAACATACACACACACAATAACTTACACACACACACAAAAACTTACAAAAGCACAAAAAACTTACACACACACAAAAACTGACAAACACGCAAAATCTTACACACCCAAAAAAACTTACACACACAAAAAAACTTACACACACACAAAAACTTACACACACACAAAAACTTACACACACACAAAAACTTACACACACACACAAAAAACTTACACACACAAAAACTAAAAACCACACACAAAAATTACACACACACAAAAACTTACACACACACACAAAAACTTACACACACACAAAAACTTAAACACATACTAAAACATACACACACACAAAAACTTACACACATACAAAAACTGAAACACACACAAAAACTTACACACACACAAAAACTTACACACACACAAAAATTTGCACAAACATAAAAACTTACACACACATACCCAAACAAAAAAAATTACACACACACAAAAACTTACACAAAAACAAAATTATTACACACACACAAAAACTTGAGCCAACACAAAACTTACACACACACAAAAACTTAAACAAACACAAAAAACTTACACACACACAAAAACTAAAGAGCACAACAAAACATACACACACACAAAAACTTAAACCATCAAAAAAAAACTACCATGACAGCAAAAACTACCCAACACAAAAACAAACATACACACACAAAACAACTTAAACCAAAACACACAAACTTACAAACACACACAAACTAACAAACACACGAACAAAAACTTACACACACACAAAAACTTACACACACACACAAAAACTTACACACAAAAAAAAACTTAAAAACACACAACAAATTACAAACAAAAGACAAATAACACAAAAACAAAATATTACGCAAACACAAAAAACTTACACACACACAAAAAACTAACACATAAACAAAACTTAAACACACACACAAAAAATTACACACACACAAAAACTTTCACAAGTACTCACACTCTTACACATACAAAAAAACAAAATAAAATAGAAACAAAAACTTACACACACACACAAAAACTTACACACACACAAAAAAAATTAATAAAACCCTAAAACTAGACAACACACAAAAACTTAAACACACACAAAAACTTACACACACACAAAAACTTACACACACACAAAAACTTACACACACACAAAAACTTACACACACACAAAAACTTACACACACACAAAAACTTACACACACACAAAAACTTACACACACACACAAAAACTTACACACACACACAAACTTACACAAACACAAAAACTTACACACACACAAAAACTTACACACACAAAAAAACTTACAAACACACAAAAACTTACACACACACATAAAACTTACACACACACAAAAACTTAAACACACACACAAAAACTTACACACAAATAAAAACTTACACACACAAAAAAACTAAAACACACACAAAATCTTATACACACACAAAAACTTACACACACACAAAAACTTACACACACACAAAAACTTACACACACACGAAACCTTACACACACACAAAAACTTACACACACACAAAAACTTACACAACGACAAAAACTTTAACAAACCCAGAAACATCACAAAACAAAAAAACTTATACACACAAAAAAACATAAACACACACAAAAACTTACACACACACAAAAACTTACACACACAAAAAAAAACTTACACACACACAAAACTTACACGCACACAAAAAATTACACAAACATGCAAAAAAACCCACACACACACACACTCACACGAAAAAACCATAACTTACACGCACACAAAAACTTACACACACAAAAAAACTTACACACACACAAAAATACTTACACACACAAAAAAAACTTACACACACACACAAAAACTTGCAAAAAAAAAAAAAATCGCACGAACACAAAAACTCCCGCCCACAAAAGAGCTTACACACACACACAAAAACTTCCACGAAAAAAAAATCTTAAAAGACAACAAAAACTTATACACACAAAATAAAATACACACACACAAAAAATTTCTAGCACACACATATAACTTACACACACACAAAAACTTACACACACACAAAAACTTACACACACACAAAAACATACACAAAATCACAAAAATACACACACAAAAAAAACTTACACACACACACAAAAACTAACAAACACACACAAACATACACACACACAAAAACTAAAACCCTCACAAAAACTTGCAACAACCCAAAAAATAAAACACACAAACAAAAACTAATAAACACAAAAAAAAACATACACACACAAAAAAACTAACACACACACAAAAACTTACACGCACACAAAGACAAACACACGCACACAAAAACTTACAAATACACAAAAAAACTTAAACAAAAAAAAAAACTTAAACAAACACAAAAACTTACACACACACAAAAAAAACTTACACACACACACACAAAAAACTTACACACACAAAAAAACTATACACACACAAAATAAATTACACACACACAAAAACTTACACAAAAACAAAATCAAACAAACAAAAAATCTTAAACACACACAAAAACTTACACACACATAAAAACAGACACACACACACAAAAACTTACACACACACACAAAAACTGACACACACAAAAACTTAACCACACACAAAAACTAAGACAAACACACAAAAAAAGACCAACACACAAAAAAACTTATACACACATACACAAACTAACAAACACAAAAAAAACCATACACACACACAAAAACTTACACACACACAAAAACTTACACACACACAAAAACTTACACACACACAAAAACTTACACACACAAAAAAAATAACACAAACACACAAAATTACACACACACAAAAAAACTAACACCCACAAAAAAAATTACACACACACACAAAAACATAAAAACACACAAAAACTTACACACACACAAAAAAACTTACTAACACAAATAAAAAAACACAAATGCAAAAACTTACAAACAAAAAAAAACTGACACAGATACAAAAAATTACAAACATAAACCAAATTACACACACACAAAAACTTACACACACACAAAAAAACTTACACACACAAAAACATACACACACAAAAAAACTTACACATACATAAAAACTTACACACACACAAAAACTTACACACACAAAAAAACTTACACACACACAAAAACTTACACACACGAAAAAAACTTACACACACAAAAACTTACAAAAACACAAAAACTTACACACACAAAAACTTACACACACACAAAAACTTACACTACAAACATAAAACTTACAAACACACACAAACTTACACACACAAAAGAAATTACACACACAAAAACTTACACGCACATACAAAAAAAAATTACACACACAGACAAAAAACTTACACACACACACAAAATTACAAACACACAAAAACTTACACACAAACCAAAACTTAAACACAAAAAGAAAATTACACAAAAATAAAAACTTAGACACACACATATAATTTCACATACTCAAACAAAATCTTACACACACACAAAAACATACACACACAAAAACTAATACAAATACAAAAAAATACACACACACATAAACTAACAAACACACAAACACCTAAACACACACACACAAAAACTCACACACACACAAAAACTTACACACACACACAAAAACTTATACACACACAAAAAAACTTACACACACACACACACAAAAACTTACAAACACACAAAAAAACTTACACACACACACAAAAACTTACACAAACACAAAAACTAACAAACACACAAAAACTTACAAACACACAAAAAAACTAACACAAACACAAAAACTTACACACACACAAAAAAACTTACACACACACAAACAATTAAACACACAAAAACTTACACAAGCAAAAACTTACACACACACAAAAACTTACACACACACACAAAAACTAAAAATTACAAAAACACGTACACACACACAAAACAAACTTACACGCACACACACAAAAACTTACACACACACAAAAAAACTTACACACACACAAAAACTTACACACCCACAAAAAACTTACAAATAAACAAAAAATATACACACACACACAAAAACTAACACACAAAAAAAACTTACACACACAAAAACTTACACACACACAGAAACTTACACACACAAAAAATCTTACACACACATAAAAACTTACACACACACAAAAACTTAGACACACACACATAAACTTACACACACAAAACAAATTCAAACACACAAAAAAACTTACACACACACAAAAAAAACTTACACACACAAACAAACTCACAAACACACACAAAAACTTAGACACCAAAAAAAACTCACACAACACACAAAAACTTACACACACACAAAAACTTACACACACACACACACACAAAAACTTACACACACACACACACAAAAACTAACACAAACAAAAAAAACTAACACACAAACAAAAACATAAACACACAAAAAAACTTACAAACCCACACAAATTTACACAC
The DNA here is from genome assembly GCF_049724085.1 of Artemia sp. Qi Xiang Cuo. Taxonomy (NCBI): domain Eukaryota; kingdom Metazoa; phylum Arthropoda; class Branchiopoda; order Anostraca; family Artemiidae; genus Artemia; species Artemia sp. Qi Xiang Cuo. The sequence goes on along the minus strand of NC_142804.1, from coordinate 42,602,898 downwards.
ACACAAAAACTTACACACACACAAAAACTTACACACACACAAAAACTTACACACACACACAAAAAACTTACACACGCAAAAAACTTACACACAAACAGAAACTTACACACACAAAAAAACTTACACACACAAAAAAATTTAAACACAAAAAAACAATGTCACACACAAAAATACTTTCACACACACAAATAATTAAACACACACACAAAACTTACATACACAAAAAAAAATTACACACACACATAAAAACTTAAACACACGCAAAAACGTACACACACAAAAAAAATAAAACACACATAAACACAAAAAAAAACTTACAAATATAAACAAATACTTACACACACACAAAAAACTTAAACACACACAAGAAAAGAAAAACCCACAAAAACCCAAAAACACACAAACAAATACACACACACACAAAAAACTTAGACACACACAAATACATACACACACACAGAAACTTACACACACATAAAAACTAAAAATCACACACAAACTTACACAGACACAAAAAAACTTACACAAACACAAAAAGACTTACACACACACAAAAACTTACACACACACAAAAACTTACACAAACACAAAAAAAACTTACACAAACAAAAAAAATTAAACAAACAAAAAAAAAATTACACACACAAAAAAATTACATAAACACAAAAACTTTCCCATACACACAGAATTAAACACACAAACAAACTTACACACACACACACACAAAAACTTATACACACACACAAAAACTTACACACACACAAAAACTTACACACAAAAAAACACATAAACAAAAACATAAAAATACACAAAAAAACAAAAAAACAAACACAAAAACAAAAAAAAAAAAACACACACCAAAAAACCCAAAAAAACAAAAACACACAAACACACACAAAAACTTACCCACAAAAAAAAACTTAAACAAAAACAAAAAAAATTACACACACACATAAAATTAAACACACACACACAAACTCAAACACACACAAAAAAAAAAAAACACACACAACAACTTACAAATACATAAAAAATTTCAAACACAAAAACAAATACACACACACACACACAAAAACTTTAAAACACACACACAAAAATACACACACACACAAAAGCTTACACACACACACATACAAACAAACACAAAAAAACTGACACGCACACAAAAACTTACACACACACAAAAACTTACACACACACAAAAAACTTACCCACACAGAAAAAAAACTTATACACACACAAAAAACTTAAACACAAACAAAAACTTACACACACACAAAAAAACTTACACACACACAAAAACTTACACATACATAAATAATTACACACGCACAAAAACTTACAATCGCAAAAACATATACACACACACAAAAACTTAAACACACAAACAAATACATACAAACACACAAAAAAACTAACACACACAAAAACTTAAACAAACAAAAAAAATTACACACAAAAAAAAACTTACACAAAAACAAAAACTTACACACACATAAAACTTACACACACACAAAAACTTACACACACACAAAAACTTACACACACACAAAAAATTACACACACAAAAAAACTTACACACCCAAAAACTTACACACACACAAAAACTTACATACACACATAAACTTACACACACACAAAAACTTACACACACACAAAAACTTACACACACACAAAAACTTACACAAATACAAAAAAAAACTTACACACACACATATAAAAATTACACACACACACAAAAACTTACACACACACAAAAACTTACACACACACAAAAGCTTAAACACACACAAAAACTTACACACACACAAAAACTTACACACACACACAAACTTAAAAACACAAACAAAATCTTACACACACACACAAAAACTTACACACACACAAAAACTTACACACAAAAAAAAACTTACACACACACAAAAACTTACACACACAAAAAAAATTACACACGCACACAAAAACTAACACACAAACACAAAAACTTACACACACAAAAAAAAACTTATACACACACACAAAAACTTACACACACACACAAAAACTTACACAAACACAAAAACTGTACACACACACAAAAACTTACACACACACAAAAAAAATTACACACACACAAAAACTTACACACACACAAAAAACTTACACAGACACAAATACTTACACACACAAAAACTTACAAAAACACAAAAAACTTACACACACACAAAAACTAACACACACAAAAAAAATTACACAAACACAAAAACTAACACACACCCACACACACAAAAAAAACTTACAAACACAAAAAAATACATAAACACACACAAAAAACTAACCAACAAAAAAAAAATTACAAAAACAAAAAAACTTACACACAAAAAAACTTAAACACACACACAAAAAATTACACAGACACACAAAAAAATTACACTCTAAAAAACTTACACACACACAAAAACTTACACACACATAAAAACTTACACACACAAAAAAACTTATACACACACACACACGAAAACTTACACACGCACAAAAAAAACTTACACACACACAAAAACTTACACACACACAAAAAAACTTACACACACACAAAAACTTACACAAACACCAAAACTTAAACACACACAAAAACTTATACACACACAAAAACTTACACACACACACAAAAACTTACACACACACACACAAAAACTTACACACACACAAAAACTAACACACACACAAAAACTTACACAAACACACATAAAAACTTACACACACACACAAAAACTTACACACACGCAAAAAACTTACACACACACAAAAACTTACACACACACAAAAAAAACTTACACACACACATAAAGTTACACACACACACAAAAGCTCAAAAACACACACACACAAAACTTACACACACAAAAACTTACACACACATAAAAACTTACACACACACACAAACTTACACACACACACACAAAAACTTACACACACACACACACAAACTTACACACACACAAAAACTTATACACACACACAAAAACTAACACACACACAAAAACTTACAAACACACAGAAACATAAACACACAAAAAAACTTACGAACAAAAAAAAATTTAAACACACACAAAAACTTAAAAACACTCACACAAAATAACCCACACAAAAAAAAAACTTACACAAAAAAAAACAAATAAAACACACAAAAAATCATACACACACACAAAAAAACTAACTTAAACACAAAAACTAACAAACGAATAAAAACTTACACACACAAACAAACTTACACACACACAAAAACTTACGCACACACACAAAAACTTACACAGACAAAAAAAATTACACATAAAAAAACTAAAACACACAAAAAAAAGGAAACACACACAAAAAATCTTACATACATAAAAACTTACGCATACACAAAAACTTAAACACACACAAAAATCTTACCCACACAAAAAAACTTACACACACACACAAAACATACACACACACAAAAACATACACACAAACAAAAACTTACACACACACAAAAACTTACACACACACAAAAAAACTTACACACACACACACAAACTTACACACACACAAAAACTTACACACACACAAAAACTTACACACACACAAAAATTTAAACAAACACAAAAACTTACACACACATAAAAACTTACAGACACAAAAAAAATAAAGCACACACATAAAATTATACACACAAATAAAATTACACACACACAAAAACTAACAAAAACAAAAAAACTTACACACACACAAAAACTTACACACATACAAAAAAAAACTTACACATACACACAAAAAACTTACACACAAAAAAAAAATAACACATACACAAAATCTTACACACATACAAACAAAAAACTTACACACACACAAAAAAACTTACACACACAAAAAAACTTACACACACACAACAAAAACTTACACACACACATAAAACTTACACACACACACAAAATCTTACACACACAGAAAAAAACTTAAACACACACAAAAACTTACACACACACAAAAAACTTACACACACAAAAAACTTAAACACACATAAAAACTTACACACACATAAAAACTTACACACACACACAAAATCTTACAAAAACACAAAGACTAACACACACACAAAAACTTACACACACAAAAAAACTTACACACACAAAAAAACTGACACACAAAAAAAAAATTACACACACACAAAAAAACTTACATACACAAAAACTTAAACGGACATAAGATATTAAACACACAAAAAAAATTAAACCAAAAAAAAAAATATAACAAAAACACAAAACTAAATAAAACACACAAGCTTACACACACACACAAACTTACACACACACAAAAACTTACACACACACACAAAAACTTGAAACTACACATAAAAAAAATAACATACAGAACCTTACACACACATAAATACAAACACACACACAAAAACTTACACACACACAAAAACATACACACACACACAAACTTACTCCCACAAAAAAACATACACACACACAAAAACTAAAACAAAACAAAAAATTAAAAACAAACACAACCTTGCTAACCAACACCAAATTACCAAAACATAATAAACTTAAAGACACAAAAAAAAACTTACACACACACACACAAAAACTTACACACACACAAAAACTAACAAATACACAAAAACTTACACACACACAAAAACTTGAACACACAAAAAAAACTTAAACACACTAAAATACTTACACACAAACAAAATTTTACACATACACAAATAAAAACTTACAAACACACAAAAAAAAATAAACACACACAAAAAATCACACAAACAAAAAAACTAAAAAACAAACAAAAAAACTTACACACACACATAAACTTACACAAACACACAAAATCTCACACACACACACACAAAACTTACACACACACAAAAACTTACACACACAAAAAAAATTACACACAAACACAAACTTACACACACACACAAAAACTTACACACACACACATAAAAACTTACACACACAAAAAAACTTATACACACACAAAACAACTGACACACACACACAAAAACTTACACACACACAAAAACTTAGACACGCACAAAAACTTACACACACACACAAATTTACACACACACAAAATCTTACACACACTGACACAAACTTACCCACACACAAAAAAAACTTACACACACACACAAAAAACTTACACACACACAAAAACTAAGAAACACAAAAAAAAAATTACACACACACAAAAACTTACACACACAAAAAAACATACACACACACAAAAACTTACACAAACAAAAAAGCTAACACACACAAAAAAACATACACACACACAAAAAAAACTTACGCACACACAAACTTACAAGCAGACAGAAACTTACACACACACAAAAAAACTTACACACACAAAAACTTACACACACACAGAATCATAGACCCACACGCAAAAACTAACGCACACAAAAAAACTAACACACACAAAAAAACTTACACACACACAAAAACTTACACACATACAAAAACTTACACACACAAAAAAAATTACACATAAACACAAAAAATTACACACACACACAGAAACTAACACACAAACAAAAACTTACACACACACAAAAACTAACACACACAAAACAACTTACACACACACACAAAAATTTAGAAACACACAAAAACTTACACACACACAAAAACTTACACACACACTAAAACTTACACACACAAAAAAAAACTTACACACACACAAAAACTTACAAACACACAAAAACTTACACACACATAAGAACTTACCCACATACAAAAAAAAACTTACAAATACACACAAAAAACTTACACACACACAAAAAATTACACACACACAAAAACTTACACATACGCAAAAACTTACACACACACAAAAACATAAACACACAAAAAAAAATTACAAACACACAAAAACTTACAAACACACATAAACTTACACACACACACAAAATCTTAAACACACAGAAAAACTTAAAAACACATAAAAAAATAAAAACACACACAAAAAACTTACACACACACAAAAAATTAAACACACAAAAAATATTACACACACACATAATCTTACACACACACACACACAAAATCTTGCACAAAAAAATTTAAACTCCCATAAAAACTTACACAGACACAAAAACTAACACACACACAAAATCTTACACACACACACAAAAACTTACACACACAAAAAAACTTACACACACATAAAAACTTACATACACACAAAAACTTACACACACGACAAAAACTTACACACACACAAAAAAACTGACACACACAAAAACAAAACTTACACACACACAAAAACTTACACACACACAAAAACTTATATACACACAAAAACTTACACAAAGACAAAGAAACTAACATACAAACAAAAACTTACACACACACAAAAACTAACACACACACTAAACCATACACACACACAAAAACTACCACACATACAAAAAAACTTGCACACACACAAAAACTTACACACACAAAAAAACTTACACACAAAAAAAAAGTCACACACACACAAAAACTTACACACACACAAAAACTTACACACACAAACAAAAAATTACACACACACAAAAACTTACACACACACAAAAAAACTTACAAACACACACAAAAAACTAAAACAAAAACAAAAAATCACACACACAAAAAAAATTACACACAAACAGAAATTTACACACACACAAAAACTAACACACACAAACACACACACAAACAAAAACTTACACACACACAAAAACTTACACTCACAAAAAAATACTTACACACACACAAAAACTTACACACACACACACAAAAAATTACACACACACACAAAAACTTACACACACACACACAAAAACTTACACACACACAAAAACTTACACACACACAAAAACTCACACAAACGAAAAAACTTACGCACAAAAACTAACAAACACACAAAAACTTACACAAAAAAAAAAACTTACACACACACAAAAACTAAAACACACTCACAAAAAAATAAACACAGACAAAAACTCACACAAATAATATTACACACAAACACAAAAACTTACACACAAACAATAATATACACACACACAAAAACTTACACACACACAAAAACTTACACACCCAAACGAACATACACACACACAAAAACTTGCCCACGCACACACCCATGCACACACACACAAAAAAACAAACACAAAAAAACTTACACTCACAAAAAAACTTACACACAAACAAAAACTTACACACACACAAAAACTTACACACACACAAAAACTTACACAAAAACAAAAAATTACAAACACAAAAAAAATTACACACACACAAAAAAACTTACACACACACACAAAAACTTACACTCATACAACAACTTACACACACAAAAACTTAAACACACACAAAAACTTTCACACACAAAAAAACTTACACACAAAAAAAAACTTACACACACACAAAAACTTACACACACACACAAAAACTTACACACACACATAAAAACTTACACACACACAAAAACTTACACACACATAAAAACTTACGCACACATAAAAATTAACACACACACAAAAACTTACACACACAAAAAAACTTAGACACACACACAAAACCTTAGATACACACAAAAAAACTTACAAACACAACAAAAACTTACACACACACATAAAAACTTACACAAACACAAAAACTAACACACACAAAAAAAATTACACACACACAAAAAATTACACACAAACAAAAACTGACACACAAACAAAAAAACTTACACACACAAAAAAACTTACACCCACAAAAAAAATAACAAACACACAAAAATTTACACACACAAAAAAACTTAAACACACAAACAAACTTATAAACGTACAAAAAACTTATACACACAAAAAAACTTACACACAAAAACAAACTTCCACAAACACAAAAACATACACACACACAAAAACTAAAACACGCAAAAACAATAACAAACACAAAAAACTTACACACAAAAAAAAAATCACAAACACACAAAAACTTACACACACACAAAAACTTGAACATGCACAAAAAAAACTTACACACGCAAAAACTTACACACACACAGAAACTTACACAGACATAAAATCTTACACACACATAAAAACTTACACACACACACAAATACTTACACACACACACAAAAACTTACACACACACAAAAACTTACACACACACACAAAAACATACACACAAACAAAAAAAACTTACACAAACAAAAAAACTTACTTACAAACATAAATAAAATTACACACACACATACAAGCTTACACACACACACAAAAACTTACACACACACAAAAACTTACACACACACAAAAACTTACAAGAGCTCGAATAATTACACACACACACAAGCTTACGCGCACACACAAACTTACATACACATAAAAACCCACACACACAGAAAAACTTACACACACACAAAAAAAACTTACACACACACAAAAACTTACACACACACAAAAACTTACCCACACACAAAAAAAACTTACAAACACACAAAAACTTACAACACACACAAAAACTTACACACAAAAGCTTACACAGACACAAAAACTTACACACACACACAAAAACTTACACACACACACAAAAAAAACTTACACACACACAAAAAAAACTTACACACACACAAAAACTTACACACACACAAAAACTTACACACGATAAAAAAAACTTAAAGACACAAAAAACTTACACACACACACAAATACTAACAAACACACAAAAACTTACACAAACACAAAAACTTACGCAAACACAAAAACTTAAATGCAAACAAACACATACAAGCATACAAAAACTAACATATACAAACAAACTTTCAGACACACAAAAACTTACACACACACAAAAACTTACACACACACACAAAAACGTACACACACATAAAAACTTACACACACACAAAAACTTACACACACATATAAACTTACACACAAACACAAAAACTTACACACACACAAAAACTTACACACACACAAAAACTTACACACACAAAAAAAAACTAACTATCAAACAAAAAATTGAACTAAAACAAATTATTAAACACAAAAAAAATATTGCACTCACAAAATAACTTACACACACACAGAAACTTACACATACACAAGTAATTACACACACAAATAAACTTATACACACACATACAAACTTACACACACACACAAAAACTACACACACACAAAAACTTACACACACAAAAAAAAAGCTAAAACAAAAACAAAAACTTACACACACACACAAACTGACACACACAAACAAAAAATTACAAGGACAAAAACAAACTTAGAAAAACACACACTCTGACCCACCCACAAAAATTCATACACACACACAAAAACTATCGCACTCATAAAAAAACTTACACACAAACAAAAACTTACACACACAGACAAAAACTTACAAACACAAAAAAACATTGAAACAAACAAAAATTAACACACACACAAAGAACTTACACAAAAACAAAAAACTTACACACACAAAAAAACTTACACACACATAAAAACTTACACACACAATAAAACTTACACACACACAAAAAACTTACACACACACAAAAAACTTACACACACAAAAAAAAACTTACACATGCACACACACAAAAACTTACACACACACAAATAAACTTACACACACACACACAAACTTACACACACATAAAAACTTACACACACACAGAAACTTACACCAACACGAAAACGTACATACACAGAAAAAATTGCACACACACAAAAACTTAAACACACACAAAAAATTACACACACACAAAAACTTACACACACACAAAAACTTACACACACAAAAAACTTACACACATACATAATCTTACACACACAAAAAAACTTACACACACACAAAAACTAGAACATGCACACAAAAAACTAACACACGCACAAAAACTTACACACACACACAAAAACTTACACAAATAAACTTACACACACACAAAAACTTAGACACACACAAAAAAACTTAGAAACACACAAAAACTTACACACACACAAAAAACTTACACGCACACAAAAACTTAAAGACACAAAAAACTTACACACACACAAAAAACTTACACACCCACAAACAGAAACTTACACACCCAAAAAAACTAACGCTCACACAAAAAGTTACACACACAAAAAAACTCACACGCACACAAAAACTTACACACACACAAAAAACTTACAAACACAAAAAAAACTTACACACACACACAAAAACTTACACACACACAAAAACTTACACACACACAAAAACTTACACACACACACAAAAACTTACACACACACAAAAACTTACACACACACAAAAACTTACACGAACACACAACCTTACACACACACAAAACTTACACGCACAAAAAAAATTATACACACATAAAAACTTACACACACACACACAAAAACTAACACACACACAAAAAAACATATACAAACAAAAAAAATAACACACACAAAAAAACTAAAAAAAAAAAACAAACTTAAACAAACAAAAAAACTTAAAAACATAAACACAAAATAACTAAATCACACAAAAAACTTACAAACACACAAACAAACTAAAACACACACAAAAACTTAAACGCACAAAAAAACTTACAAACACACACAAAAACTTACACAAACATACAAAACTTACACACACAAAAAAACTTACACACCCAAAAAAACTTACACAAACACAAAAAATCTTACAAACAAACACAAAAACTTATACACACACAAAAACTTACAAACAAAAAAAAACTAAGACAAACACAAAAAACTGATACACACACAAATGCTTACACATACAAAAAACCTTACACGTACACAAAAAACTAACACACACACACAAATAAACACGAACACACAAAAACTTACACACACACAAAAACTTACACACACACACAAAAACTTACACACACACAAAAACTTAAACACACACACAAAAACCTACACACACACACAAAAACTTACACACACACAAAAACTGAGACACACACACTAACATACACACACACAAAAACTAGAATACACACAAAAATCCTACACACCCACACAAAAACTTACACACACACAAAAAAATACACACACACAAAAAACTTACACACACAAAAAAACTAGCGAGCACACAAAAACTTCAACAAACTATCAAAAACTTACACACACACAAAAACTTACACACACACAAAAACTAAAAAGCCCACAAAAAATTGAACACCCCCACGCACTTAACAACACCCAAAAACTTACACCAACAAACCAAAAATTACACACACACAAAAACTTACACACACACAAAAACTTACACACACACAAAAACTTACACACACACAAAAACTTACACACACAAAAAAACTTACACACACACAAAAACTATCAAACACAAAATAACATACCCACTCACCAAAAATTACACAATCACATACCCACTTACATAAACACACAAAACATAAACACAAACAGAAACTTACAAACACACACAAACTAACACACACACAAAAACTTACACACACAAAAAAACTTACACACACAAAAAAAGTTATACACACACACAAAAACTTATACACACACACAAAAACTTACACACACACACAAAAACTTACACACACACACAAACTTACACACACACACACAATCTTACACACACAAAAAAACTTACACACACACAAAAACTTACACACACAAAAAAAAACTAAAACACTCAAAAAAAATTACACACAAACACAAACTTCCACTCAAACAAAAACTTATAAACACACAAAAACTTACAAACACCCAAAAACTTACACACACACACAAAAACTTACACACACACACAAATTAAAACACACAAAAACTTACACACACACACAAAAACTTACACACACACAAAATAAACTTACACACACACACAAAACTTAAACAAACACAAAAACTTACAAACAAAAAAAAACTTGCAAAAAAAAAAAAACTTACACACACACAAAAAAACTTACACACACAAAAAAACTTATAAACATACAAAAACATACACACACAAAACAAAACTAAAACACACAAAAAAACTTACAAACACATAAAAACTTACACACACAAAAAAAATTAAAAAAACAAAAAAAATTACAAACACAAACAAAAACTTACACACACACAAAAAAAAATTACAAAAAAAAAAAAACTTAAAAAAACAAAAAAAATTACACAAAAAAATAAAAATACACACACACACAAAATATTATACAATAAATATAAAACAAAAAAAAAAATTAAAAAACACACAAAAACTAAAACACAAAAACAATATTACACACACACAAAACTTACACACACACAAAAACTTACAAACACACACAAAAACTTACACAAACAAAAAAAATAACACAAACACAAAAACAAACACAAACACAAAAAAAAACTAACACACAGACAAAAACTTACACACACATAAGAACTTACACACACAAATAAACTTACATACACACAAAAACTTACACACAAACAAAAACTTACTCACACAAAAAAAACTACACACAAACAAAAAAAACTTATACAAACCAAAAAAAAACTAAAAAACTAACAAAAAAAAAAAAACACAAAAAAAATAAAGAAAACACAAAAACTTGAACAAACAAAAAAAATTACACACACATAAAAACTAACACACACACAAAAACTTACACACACACATAAACTTACACACACACACAAAATATTAAACACACACAAAAAAAAAAACAAAAAACAAAAAACTAACAAAAAAAAAAAAAAAAAAAAAAACACAAAAAATAAAAAACAAACAAAAAATTACACAAACAAAAAAAAACTTACACACACACAAAAAAAATTATATACACACACAAAAACTTACAAAAACAAAAAAACAATAAAAAACACAAATAAAATAACACAAACACAAAAAAACAAACACACAAAAAAAAATTTTAACAAAAAATTACATCCAAACACAAAAACTTACACACACACAAAAACTTAAACAAACACAAAAACTTACAAACACACAAAAAACTTAAACAAAAACAAAAACTAAAAAAAAACAAAAACATAAAAAAAAACACAAAATTACAAACACACAAAAAACTAACAAACAAAAAAAAAAAAACAAAAACAAAAAAACTTACACACACACAAAAACAAACAAACAAAAAAATAAAAAAACAAACACAAAAAAAATAACACATACAAAAAAAACTAACAAAAACAAAAAAAATTAAACACACAAAAAAACAAACACACAAACAAAAAAAACTTACACTTACACAAAAAAAACTAACACACACAAAAACTTACAAACTCACAGAAACTTACACACACAAAAAAACTTACACACACATAAAAACTTACACACACACAAAAAAAATAACACACGCAAACAAAGACTTACACACACACAAAAACTAACACACACCCAAAAAATAAAACACACACAAAAAAAAATTTCACACACACAAAAAATAACACACACACACACAGAAAATTACACACACACACAAAAACTAACACACACACACAAAAACTAACACACAAACAGATACTTAAACAAACAAAAACATCGACACACACACAAAAACTTACACGTATAAAAAAACTTACACACAAAAAAATTAACAAACACACAAAAAATTACACACACACACAAAAACTAAAAAAAACACAAAAAAAACTTACAAAAACACAAAAAACTAAAAAACAAAAAGAATCTTAAACACACAAAAAAAAATTACTAAAACAAAAAATAACAAACACATAAAAACTTACACACACAAAAAAACATACACACACACAAAAACTTACACATAAAAACTAAAACATACACAGACACAAAAACTTACACACACACAAAAACTTACACACACACACAAACTTACACACACACAAAAAAACTTACATACACAAAAACTAACACAAAAATAAAAAATTTCACACACAAAAAAAACTTAAACACACACAAAAAAACTTACAAACACACAAAAACTTACACACACACAAAAACTTACAGACACATAAAAACTTAAACAAACACAAAAACTTATACACAGACATAAACTTACACACACACAAAAACTTACACACACACACAAAAACTTACACACACACACAAAAAACTAAAACAAACACAAAAACTAACACACAAAAAAACAATAATACTTAAAAACAAAATCATACACAAACATAAAAAAAAACGAAAACATAAAAGATAAAAAACAAAATAAAAAATAAACAAAAACACAAAAAATTACACACACACACAAAAAACTTTCACACACACACACAAACTAAAACAAAAAAAAATAAAATTACACAAACACACAAACTTACACACACAAACAAAAAATTACACACGCACAAAAACTTAAACACACAAAAAAACTAACAAACACACAAAACCTAAAACACACAAAAAAATTTACACACACATAAAAACTTACACAGACAACAAAAACTTACACAAACACGAAAAATTACACACACACAAAAACTTACGCACACATAAAAACTTACACACACACACAAAAAACTTACACACACACACAAAACTAACACACACCCACAAAAACTTACACACACACAAAAACTTACACACACACAAAAACTTACACACACAAAAAAACTTACCCAAACAAAAAAAAACTTAAACACAAACAAAAACATACACACACACAAAAACTTACACACACAAAAAAAAACTTACACACACACAAAAACTTACAAACACATAAAAACTTACACACACACAAAAACTTAAACACACACAAAAACTTACACACACACACAAAAACTTACACACACACAAAAAAAAACTTACACACACAAAAACACTAAAACACACACAAAAACTTACACACACATATAAACTTACACACACACACAAAATCTTACACACAAAAACTTACACACACAAAAAAACTTACACAGACACAAAACTTACACACACACAAAAACTTACACACACACAAAAACTATAAACACACAAAAAAACTTAAACACACATACAAAATCTAACACACACACAGAATCTCAAATACACACAAAAACTTACTCACAAACAAAAACTTACACACAGACAAAAACTTAAACACACATAATAAATTAAACACACACAAAAACTAACACACACACATAAACTTACTCACACACAAAAACTTACTCACACACAAAAACTTACACATATACAAAAAAAAACTTACATACACACACAAAAAACTAACACAAACACAAAAACTTACACACACACAAAAACTTACACACACAGAAAAACTTACACACACACAAAAACTTAAACACACACAGAAACTTACACACACAAAAAAACTTACACACACACATAAACTTACACATACACACACAAAATCTTACACACACACACAAAAACTTACACACACACAAACTAATACACACAAAAAAACTTACATACACACAAAAAACTTACACACACACAAAAACTTACACACACAAAAAAAAACTTACACACACACACAAAAACTTATACACACACACAAAAACTTACAGACACACACAAAAACTTACACAAACACAAAAACTTACACACACACACACAAAAACTTACACAAACACAAAAATTTTAACAAAAACTTACACACACAAAAAAAAACTTACACACACACAAAAAAACTTACAAACACACACAAAAACTTACACAAACACAAAAAACTTACACACACACAAAAACTTACACACACACAAAAACTTACACACACAAAAAAAATTACACACAAACAAAAACTTGAAAACACACAAAAACTTACACACACAAAAAAACTTACACACACACAAAAACTTACACACACAAAAATAAAAATAAAAAAAAACAAAATATTAAAAACACACAAAAAACTAGACAAAAAAAACAAACTAAAAAAAAAACAAAAACCAAAACACAAACAAAAACAAAAAATCAACAAAAAAAAAAAAAAAATCGCAAAAACTTAAAAATTCAAAGAAAAAACCACACACATAAAAACAAAAAAACAAAAAAAAACTAACACAGACACAAAAAAACTTACACACACACACAAAAACTTACACACACACACAAAAACTAAAAAACACAAAAAAAATTAAACAAAAACAAAAAAAACTTTCACACACACAAAAACTTACACACACACAAACGAAAACTTACACACACACACACAAACTTACACACAAACACAAAAACTAACACACACACAGCAACTTACACATACAAAAAACTTACACACACACAAAAACTTAGACACACACACAAATTTACACACAAACAAATTTACACACACACAACAAACTACAAACACAAAAAAAAAATTACCCACACACAAAAAAAAATTCAACAAAAACAAAAACTTACAAACAAAAAAAGATAAACTAAAAAAAAATAACAAAACATCACAAACAAAAACAAAATTACACAAAAATATAAACTTAAACAAACACAAAAAATTACACACACAAAAACTTACACATACAAAAAAACTTACACAGAAACAAAAAATTACGCACACAAAAAAACTTACACACACACAAAAACTTACACACACACAAAAACTTACATACACAAAAACTTACACACACATAAAAACTTGCACACACAAAAAAAACTTACACACACACAAAAAAACTTAAACAAACAAAAAAACTTACACACACACAAAAACTTACACACACACAAAAACTTACACAAACACAAAAACTTACACACAGACAAAAACTTACACACAAATAAAAAATTACAAACACAAAAAAAATTACACAAAGAAATAAACTAAAAAACACACAATCTATAACATAAACAAATAAACTTATACACACAAAAAAAATTACACAAACAAAAAAAATTACACACACACAAAAACTTACAAATATACAAAAAAAAACTTACATACACACACAAAAAACTAACACACACACAAAAACTAACACACAAACAAAAACTAACACACACACAACAAATTACACACAAAAAACAACTTACACACACATAAAAACTTACACACACACATAAAATTACACACACACACAAAATCTTACACACACACACAAAAACTTACACACACACAAAAACTTACACACACACAAAAACTTACACACACAAAAACTTACACGGACACAAAAACTTAAACACACAAACAAAATTACACACACACAAAAACTTACACACAAACACAAACTCACACACACATAAAAACTTAAAAAAACAAACACACTTACACACACAAAAAAAACTTACACACACACAAAAACTTACACACACAAAAAAAATCACACACAAATAAAAACTTACACACACACATAAACTTACACACACACACAAAATCTTACACACAAACACAAAAACTTACACACACACAAAAACTTACACACAAACAAATACTAACACACTCAAAAACTTACACACAAACAAAAACTTACACACACACACAAACTTACAAACACACAAAAAACTAACACACACACAAAAACTTAAACACACAAAAACTTAAACAAACACAAAAAATAACACACAAAAAAAAAATTACACACACATAAAAAATTACACACACACAAAAAATTACAAACACACAAAAACTTAAATACACACATAAAAACTTACACACACACACAAACTTACACACACAAAAACTTACACACACACAAAAACTAACATACACACATAAACTTACACACACACAAAAACTTACACACACACAAAAACTTACACACACACAAAAACTAACACACATACAAAAAAAAACTTAAAAACAAACAAAAAACTTACACACACACACAAAAACTTACACACACAATAAAACTTACACACACACAAAAAATGACAAACAAACAAAAACTTACTCACAAACAAAAACTGAGAAACACACATAAACTTACACAAACACACAAAATCTTACACACACAAACAAAAACTTAGACACACACAAAAACTTACAAAAACAAAAAAACTTACACACACACACAAACTAACACACACACAAAAAATTACACACACACACAAAAACAAACACAGAAAAACACAAACTTACACACACACACAAAAACTTACACACACACACAAAAACTAACACACACACAAAAAAACTTACACAAACACAAAAATGAACACACGCACAAAAACTTACACACACAAACAAACACTTACAAACACAAAAACTTACAAACACAAAAAAAACTTAAACGCACAAAAAAACTTACACACACACAAAAAAAATTACACAAACACAAAAAACTTACACAAACACAAAAACTTACACACACAAAAAAACTTACAAACACAAAAAAACTTACACACACACACACACACAAAAAAAACTTACAAAAACACAAAAACATATACACACAAAAAAAACTAAAAAACAAAAAAAAACTAAAAAACACACACAAACTTAAACAAACAAAAAAACATAAACACACACAAAAACTTACACAGACACAAACAAAAAAAAAACACGAAAAAACTTAAACACACACAGAAACTTAAACAAACAAAAAAACATAAAAAAACAAAAAAAATTACACACACATACACAAAACTTATACACACACACAAATACTTACACACAAAAAAAAAATTCAAACACACAAAAACTTAAACACGCACAAAAAAAACTAACACACAAAAAAAAACTAAAAAAAAAACAAAAACTTACAAAAACAAAAAAAATTACAAACACATAAAAACTTACACAAACAAAAAAACATAAACAAACAAAAAAAAAAAGAAACAAACACAAAAACTAACAAAAACACACAAAAACTTACACACACAAAAACTAACACACACACAAAAACTAACACACACACACAAAAAAACTAACACACACACACAAAAACTTACAAACACGCAAAAACTAAAGCACAAACAAAAACTTACACACAAACACAAAATTAAACACAAACAAAAAAAAAATATACACACAAAAAAAATTTCACAAAAACACAAAAAATTACAAAAACACACAAAATTACACACACACAAAAACTTACACACAAATAAAAAAATAAACACATAAACACCAAAAGACTTACACACAAACACAAAAACTAACACACACACAAAAAAAATTACACACACAAAAACTAAAACACAAACAAAAACTAAAACACAAACAAATAAAAACTTACACACACACAAAAAAACTAACTAACACTCAAAAACTTACACACACACAAAAAATTAAAAACAAATAAAAAATAACACACACAAAAAAAATTACACACACACACACAAAAACTTACAAACACACACACACAAAAAAACTAACACAAAAAAAAACTTATACACACACACACAAAATTACTCACAAACAAAAAATGACAAACACACAAAAACTTACACACACACAAAAACTTACACACACACATTAACTTACACACACAAACAAAATCTTTCACACACACACAAAAACTAACACACACAAAAACTTACACACACAAAAAAACTTACACACACACAAAAACTTACACACACACAAAAACTTACACACACACAAAAAAACTTACACAGACACATAAACTAACAAAAAAACACAAAATATCAAAAACACACAAAAAAAACTTACAAACACACAAAAACTTAAAAACAAATAAAAAATTACACACACAAAAAAAATTACACACACACACACAAAAAATTACACACACACACACACACAAAAACTAACACACAAAAAAACTTATACACACACACAACAACTTACACACACACAAAAACTGACAAACACACAAAAACTTAAACACACACAAAAACTTACACACAAACATAAAATTACACACACACAAAAAATTACACACACACACAAAAACTTACACACACACAAAAAAACTTACACACACACAAAAAAACTTACACACACAAAAAAACTTACACACACACAAAAAAACTTACACACACACAAAAACTTACACACACACAAAAACTTACTCACACACAAAAACTTACACGCACACAAAAACTTACGCGCACAAAAAAACTTACACAGACACATAAACTTACACACACACACAAAAACTTACACACACACAAAAACTTACACACACACAAAAAAAATTACACACACAAAAACTAAGACACACATAAAAAATTACACAAACAAAAAAAATTAAACACACAAAAAAAATTACACACATAAAACTTACAAACACACAAAAACTAACACACAAACACAAAATAACACAAAAACAAAAACTAACTCAAAAACACAAAAACTTACACAGAAACTAACACAAACAAAAAAACTTACACACACACAAAAACTTACACACACAAAAAAAATTACACAGACACAAAAACTTACAAACAAAAAAAAACATACACAAAAACATAAACTAACAAACACAAAAAAACTTACACACACACATAAACTTACACACACACAAAAACTTACACACACACAAAAACTTACACACACATAAGAACTTACACATATACAAAAAAAAACTTACACATACACAAAAATAACTTACACACACACAAAAAATTACACACACACAAAAACTAACAAATAAACAAAATATTACACACACAAAAAAAAACATAAATACACAAAAAAAATGAAACACACAAAAAAAATTACACACACACAAAAACTAAAACACACACAAAAAAACTAACACACACACAAAAAAAATTAAACACACACAAAAACTTAAACACACACACAAAAAACTTACACACACAAAAACAATTAAACACACACAAAAACTTACACACACATATAAACTTACACACACACACAAAATCACACACACAAAAACTTACACACACAAAAAAAACTTACACACACGCAAAAACTTAGACACACACAAAAAAAACTTAGACACACACAAAAAAACTAACACACACACAAACAAAAACTTACACACACAAAAACTTACACACAGAAAAGAACTTACACACACACACAAAAACTTACACACACACAAAAACTAACACACACACATAAATAATTACACACAAAAAAAAATGACACAAAAACAAAATATTACAAACATACAAAAACTTACACACACAAAAAAACTGACACACACAAAAAAAGTTACACACACACAAAAACTTAAACACAAACAAAAACTAACACAACCACAAAAACTTACACACACAAATAAACTTAAACAAACACACAAACTAACATACACACAAAAACTAACACACAAAAAAATAATTACACACACACAAAAAATAAAACACACAAAAAAACTTACACACAAACAAAAAAAAATTAAACAAACAAAAAAAAAACTTACACACACAAAAAAACTTACACACACACAAAAACTTACACACACACAAAAACTTACACACACAAAAAACTTACACACACATAAAAACTTACACACACACATAAACTTACACACACACACAAAATCTTACACACACACAAAAAATCTTACACATACACACAAAAAAACTAACACACATACAAAAACTAACACACAAAAAAAAAATTACACTCACACACAAAAACATACACACACACACAAAAAATTATACACACACAAGAAAACTTACACACACACACAAAAAATTAAACACACACAAAAACTTACACACACACAAAAACTTACACACACACAAAAATTTACACAAAAACTTACACACACACACAAAAAACTTACACACGCACACAAAAACTTACATACACACACAAAAAACTTAAACACACACAAAAAACTTATACACACACAAAAACTTACACACACACAAAAACTTACACACACACAAAAACTGACACACACACAAATACTTACACACACACAAAAACTTACACACACACAAAAACTTAAACACACAAACAAACTTACAAAAACAAAAATAAACTTAAAAACACACACTTTATTACACACAAACAAAAAACTGACAAACACAAAAAAACTAAAACACACACAAAAACTTACACACACACAAAAACTAAAACACACACACAAAAAACTTACACACGCAAAAACTTACACACAAAAAAAAAATTATACAGACATAAGAAATTACACACACATAAAAACTTACACAGACACAAAAAAACTAAGATACATACAAAAAGACTTACACACACAAAAAAACTTACAAACAAACAAAAACTTACACACACACAAAAAAACTTTAACACACACAAAAACTTACACACGCACACACACAAAAAATTACACACACACACAAAAACTTACACACAAACACAAAAACTTACACACACACATAAACTTACACACAAAAAAAAACTGACACGCACACAAAAAAATACACACACACAAAAACTAAAAAACACACACACTTACACACACACAAAACCTACACACACACACACAAACTTACCCACACACAAAAAAAACTTACACACACACAAAAAACTTATACACACACAAAAACTTACACACACACACAAAACTTACACACACACAAAAACTTACAAACACAAAAAAACTTACACACACACAAAAACTTACACACACACAAAAACTTACACATACAAAAAAACTAACACACAAAAAAAAACTGACGCACACACAAAAACTAAAACAAACAAAAAAACTTACACACACACAAAAAAAAATAAACAAAAAAAAAATTACAAAAAAAAAAGAAATTACACCAACAAAAAAACTTACCCAAAAAAACAAAATAAAAAAAAAAAAAAAAAATAACCCACACACAAAAAATAAAACACACACACAAACAAAAACACACACAAAAACTTACACACACACACAAAAACACACACACACAAAAATCTCACACACACACACAAAAACTTACACACACACAAAAACTTACACACACACAAAAACTTACACACAGACAAAAACTTAAACACACATAAAAACTTACACACACACAAAAACTTACACAAAGACAAAAACTTACACACAAAAAAAAACTTACATACACACAAAAACTTACACAAACAAAAAACTTACACACACACAAAAACTTACACACACACAAAAACTTACACACATACAAAAAAAACTTACACACAAACGCAAAAAACTTACACACACACAAAAACTTACACACACACAAAATCTTACACACACACAAGAATTTACACACACACAAAAACTTACACACACACACAAACTTACACACACACACAAACTTAAACAAACACACAAACAAAAACACACACAAAAACTTAAAGACACACACAAAAACTAAAACACACAAAAAAACTTATACACACAAAAACTTAAACAAACAAAAAAACTTACACACACAAAAAAAATTACACACACATAAAAACTTACACACACATAAAAAATTACACACACAAAAAAAACTTACACACACAAAAATCTTACAAACACACAAAAACTTACACACACACAAAAAAAACTTACACACACACAAAAACTTACACACGTGTGTGTAAGTTTTATGTGTGTGTGTAAATTTTTGTGTGTGTAAGTTTTTGTGTGTGTGTAATTTTTTTTGTGTGTGTAATTTTGTTTTTGGGTTTTATTGTTTTTTTGTGTATCATTTTTTGTGTGTGTGTCAGTTTTTTGTGTGTGTGTGTGTGTAAGTTGTTGTGTGTGTGTAAGTTTTTGTGTGCGTGTGTAAGTTTTTGTGTGTGTGCGTGTAAGTTCTTGTGTGTGTGTGTACGTTTTTGTGTGTTTGTAAGTTTTTATGTGTGTGTAATTTTTTTTGTGTGTGTGTGAGTTTTTGTGTGTGTGTGTGTGTGTAAGTGTATGTGTGTGTGTAATTTTTTTTTGTGTGTGTGTAAGTTTTTGTGTGTGTGTAAGTTTTTGTGTGTGTGTGTGTTAGTTTTTATGTATGTGTCAGTTTTTGTGTGTGTGTAATTTTTTGTGTGTGTGTACGTTTTTGTGTGTGTGTAATTTTTTGTGTGTGTGTTTAAGTTTTTGTGTGTGTTTATGTTTTTGTGTGTGTGTAAGTTTTGTGTGTGTGTGTGTGTAAGTTTTTGTGTGTGTGTAAGTTTTTGTGTTTGTGTGTAAGTTTTTGTGTGTGTATAATTTTTTTTGTATTTGTGTAAGTTTTTGTGTGTGTGTAAGTTTTTGTGTGTGTGTAGTTTTGTGTGTGTGTGTAAGTTTTGTGTGTGTGTGTAAGTTTTTGTGTGTGTGTAAGTTTCTTTGTGTGTGTAAGTTTCTGTGTGTGTAAGTTTTTGTGTGTGTGTGTAAGTTTTTGTGTGTGTGTAAGTTTTTGTGTGTGTTGTAAGTTTTGTGTGTGTGTAAGTTCTGTGTCTGTGTAAGTTTTTGTGTGTGTGTAAGCTTTGTGTGTGTGTGTAAGTTTGTGTGTGTGTGTAAGTTTTTGTGTGTGTGTAAGTTTTTTGTGTGTGTGTAAGTTTTGTGTGTGTGTGTTTAGTGTTTGTGTATGTGTGTGTAAGTTTTGTGTGTGTGTAAGTTTTTGTGTGTGTGTAAGTTTTGTGTGTGTGTAAGTTTTTGTGTGTGTGTAAGCCTTTGTGTGTGTGTAAGTCTGTGTGTGTGTGTAAGTCTTTGTGTGTGTGTAAGTTTTTGTGTGTGTGTAAGTTTTGTGTGTGTGTGTAAGTTTCTTTGTGTGTGTGTAAGTTTTTGTGTGTGTGTCAGTTTGTGTGTGTGTGTGTGTGTTTTTGTTTGTGTGTGTCTAAGTTTTTGTGTATGTGTGTAAGTTTTTGTGTGTGTGTAAGTTTTTGTGTTTTTGTCAGTTTTTGTGTGTGTGTAAGTTTTTGTGTCTTTGTATGTTTTTGTGTGTATGTAAGTTTTATGTGTGTGTAAGTTTCTGTGTGTGTGTAATTTTTGTGTGTGTGTGTAGTTTGTGTTTGTGTGTTTTTAAGTTTGTTTTAGGATGTATGTTTGTTTTTGGTTTTAAGTTTTTGTGTGTGTGTAAGTTTTTGTGTGTGTGTATGTTTTTGTGTGTGTGTATGTTTGTGTGTGTGTGTGTGTAAGTTTTTGTGTGTGTGTAAGTTTTCGTGTGTATGTACTATTGTGTTTATGTGTAAGTGTGTGTGTGTATGTGAGTTCTGTGTGTTTGTGTGTAAGTTTTTGTGTGTGTGTAAGTTTTTGTGTGTGTGTTAGTTTTTGTGTGTGTGTAGTTTGTGTGTGTGTGTAAGTTTTTGTGTGTGTGTAAGTTTTTGTGTGTGTGTAATTTTTTTTGTGTGTGTAAGTTTGTTTGAGTTTTTAATAGTTTGTGTGTGTGTATTAGATTGTGTGTGTGTACGTTTTTTTTTTTGTTTAATAGTTTGTGTGTGTGTATTTGTTTGTTTGTTTTTTATTTATTGTGTGTTTATGAGTTGTTGTGTGTGTGTGTAAGTTTTTGTGTGTGTGTTAGTTTTTTTGTGTGTGTTAGTTTTATTGTGTGTTTAAGTTTTTGTGTGTTTTTAAGTTTTTGTGTGTGTTTAAGATTTTTTGTGTGTGTAAGTTTTTCTGTGTGTGTAAGTTTTATGTGTGTGTGTAAGTTTTTGTGTGTGTGTAAGTTTTTGTGTGTGTAAGTTTTTCTGTGTGTGTATTTTTGTGTGTGTGTGTAAGTTTTTGTGTGTGTGTAAGTTTTTGTGTGTGTGTGTAAGTTTTTGTGTGTGTGTAAGTTTTTGTGTGTGTGTAAATTTTTGTGTGTTTGTAAGTTTTTGTGTGTGTGTAAGTTTTTGTGTGTGTGTAAGTTTTGTGTGTGTGTCTAAGTTTTTGTGTGTGTGTAAGTTTGTGTGTGTGTGTGTGTGTAAGTTTTTGTGTGTGTGTGTAAGTTTTTGTGTGTGTGTGTTTTTGTGTGTGTGTATTTGTGTGTGTGTAGTTTTGTGTGTGTGTAAGTTTTGTGTGTGTGCTAAGTTTTTGTGTGTGTGTAAGTTTTTGTGTGTGTGAAGTTTTTGTGTGTGTGTAAGTTTGTGTGTGTGAGTAAGTTTTTGTGTCTGTGTTTAGTTTTTTGTGTGTGTGTAAGTTTGTATGTGTGTGTAAGTTTTTGTGTGTGTGTAAGTTTTTGTGTGTGTAAGTTTTTGTTTGTGTGTGTAAGTTTTTGTGTGTGTAAGTTTTTCCGTGTGTGTAAGTTTTTGTTTGTGTGCCCATTTTGAAGTTGTGAAAATGTTAATGTGAATGTGTGTGTTTTAAGTGTTTCATGACATTCTGATGTGTAAAAGTATTGTTTGGTGTTGTGGTTTCCTAAAGCTGCAAAGTAAAGTTGTGGGTGAAAAGGATGGCTACTTCAAGTTGTAAAATGGGTTTAGGTGGGGCATTAAGAAAAGAACTTGCTCTGAAATGCCTTTTGAAAGTATTGCTTGGTGTTGAGGTATCCAAAAAGCTTTAAAGTAAAGTAAGTTTTTGTGTGTGTTTAAGTTTTTGTGTGTGTGTAAATTTTTTTTGTGTGTGTAATTGTTTTTTTGTGTGTGTTTGTTAGTTTTTATGTGTGTGTGTAAGTTTTTGTGTGTGTGTGTGTAAGTTTGTGTGTGTGTTTGTGTAAGTTTTTGTGTGTGTGTGTAAGTTTGTGTGTGTGTGTCAGTGTTTGTGTGTGTTTAATTGAGTTTGTGTTTGTAAGTTTTTTTGTGTTTTTGTTTGTGTGTGTGTTTGTTTTTGTTTTGTTGTTTGTTTTAGTTTTTGTGTGTGTGTATGTTTTTGTGTGTGTGTAAGTTTCTTTGTGCATGTAAGTTTTTGTGTGTGTAAGTTTTTTTTGTGTGTGTGTAATTTTTTGTGTTTGTGTAATTTTTTGTGTGTGTGTAAGTTTTTGTGTGTGTGCCCATTTTGAATTTGGAAAATATTAAATATGAATTTTTTGTGTTTTAAGTGTTTCATGACATTCTGATGTAAAAAAAAGTATTGCTTGGTGTTGAGGTATCCTAAAAGCTGCAAAGTAAAGTTGTGGGTGAAAAGGATGGCTACTTCAAGTTGTAAAATGGGTTTAGGAGGGGCATTAAGAAAAGAACTTGCTCTGAAATGCCTTCTGAAAGTATTGCTTGGTGTTGAGGTATCCAAAAATCTGTAAAGTAAAGTTTTGGGTGAAAAGGATGGGTACTTCAACTTGTAAAATGGGTTTAGGAGGGACATTAAGAAAGGAACTTGCTCTGAAATGCCTTTGAAAAGTATTGCTTGGTGTTGAGATATCCAAAAAGCTGTAAAGTAAAGTTGTGGGTGAAAAGGATGGATGCTTCAACTTGTAAAATGGGTTTAGGAGGGACATTATGAAAAGAACTTGCTCTAAAATGCCTTTTGAAAAGTATTGCTTGATGTTGAGGTATCCAAAAAGCTGTAAAGTAAAGTTGTGGGTGAAAAGGATGGGTACTTCAACTTGTAAAATGGGTTTAGGATGGACATTAAGAAAGGAACTTGCTCTGAAATGCCTTTGAAAACATTACATAAAGTTAGGTTGTACGTAGGCATAAAACACTTGTGTTTTAAGTGTGTTTCATGACATTCTAAGATGTAAAAAAAAGTAAAAAAAAAAAAAATTGGTCACTACAAACATTATTTTTATAATAGTAAAAGTTGCGACACACATATCTATATCATTCCCATTTTGAAGTTGGAAAATATTAAATAATGATTTTTTGTGTTTTATGTGTGTTTCAAGACATTCTATGAGATGTAAAAAAAAAGTTAAAAACAAACTAAAAAAAAATAAAAAAAACTCAAAAAAGAAAAAAAAACTCAAAAAGTTTGGGGGGGGGTTGGTGGGAGGGAGGAGGTGGAGGGGTTGGAGGGAGGGTGGAGGGATAGGGTTGAGGGATAGGGGTAGGACTTGGGGCCCAAAAGCTGTAAAGTAAAGTTGTGGGTGAAAAGGATGGGTACTTCAACTTGTAAAATGGGTTTGGGAAGGACATTACATAAAGAACTTGTTCTGAAAAATATATTCGAGGGGGAGCCAAAAGTTGGGGGGATGGGGCCCTTTTGTGTCTCAAATCATTTTTTAAAATGCCTCAAACTGTTTCCCCCAAATAATTCCCTAAAATGCCTAAAACAGTTTCGCCCAAATAATCCCTAAAATGCCTAAAATGGTTTCACCCAAATAATATCTAAACGTATTTTTAGCGTGTTCTTTTTGTTTTGACATCCCTGCGCTGTCACATTTGAAATGCCTAGGAAACGCTTTCCCCCGTAAATCTCTTCATCTCTAAGATCAAAACGTTCTTCCCCACCTCCCCCTTAGAAACAACAAATTAATTCCCGTTTTTTGAATCAATAATTCCCCTTAGAAACAACAAATTAATTCCCCTTTCGTGAATCAATAATTCCCCTTACAAACAACAAATTAATTCCCCTTTCGTAGATCAATAAATCCCCTTAGAAACAACAAATTAATTTCCCTTTCTTGAATCAATAATTCCCCTTAGAAAAAACAAATTAATTCCCCTTTCGTAGATCAATATTTCCCCTTAGAAACAACAAATTAATTCCCCTTTCGTGACAAATCAATCAACCTTGACATCATCTGTCAGACATTAATATACTTCACCCGGAAACAATTCTCCTGGACGAACACCAAATATATTAATAAACTTCGCCCGGAAACAATTCTCCAAGACTTGTTGATGAACTTATGTATACATCCAGCAATTCTTGTTGAACTTATGTCTACATACATCAATTGTTGTTGACATCCAAGAAACATCCATAAAAGTGAGAAAATTCCTGTTTTTCAAGTGAGAAAAATCCAATTTTTTCATTCTCAGTGAGAAAAACCATAAAAACATCCATAAAAGTGAAAAAAATCCTGTTTTTTCAACTGAGAAAAATTCTGTTTTTTCATTCTCAGTGACAAAAACCATCTCCCTAGGGACGCTATGCCCATATATGGTGTAGGGTCACGAGTCGACAGGGCCTTTCTACTCTCCCCAACAACCCTTAAGGCAAGGGTTTTAAGTTATGTCCTGGGGAATATAAGGTTTTTATAGAAGGTTTTGTCAAAGAAACTTCAAAAGCGGCTCATTTGATTGGAAATTCAAAGGGCTAATGCCCTTTTTAATAGTTGAAAGTGATTGGAAGGCAACTAGCCCCTCCTCACGTCCCTCATTCACCCAAACACATCCAATTAAAATTTTGAGATAGCCATTTTGTTTAGCATAGGCTAGTTAATTTCCAGATAGAAAGTATGTTTTTGAGAAGGACACTCCCCCACAACCCTCAGGGCAAAGGTTTTAAGTTATACCCTGAGGGCATATAAGGTTTTTATAGAAGGTGTAGTCGTAAAAACTTCCAAAAAGGCTTATTTGATTGAAAATTCAAAGGGATAGTGCCCTTTTTAAAAGTCGAAAGTGATTGGAGGGCAACTAGCCCCCCCCCCCCCACGCCCATCATTCTCCCAAATACATCCAATTAAAATTGTGAGATAGGCATTTTGTCAGCTGATTTCCAGATAAAAAATATCTTTTTGAGGAGGACACTCCCCCCAACCCTCGGGGCAAGGGTTTAAGTTATGCCCTGGGCCATATAAGGTTTTTAATAGAAGGCGTTGTCGTAGAAACTTCAAAACAGGCTCATTCGATTGGAAATTCAAAGGGATAGGGTCCTTTTTAATTGTCGAAAGTGATTGGAGGACAACTAGACCCCCTCCCCACGCCAATCATTAACCCAAACACATCCAATCAAAATTGTGAGATAGCCATTGTGTTCAGCGTAGCTGATTTCCAGATAGAAAATATCTTTTTGAGGAGGACCCTCCCCCACAACCCTCAGGGCAAGGGTTTTAAATTATGCCCTGGGGGCATATAAGGTTTTTATAGAAGGCGTTGTCGTAGAAACTTCAAAACAGGCTCATTTGATTGGAAATTCAAAGGGCTTGTGCCCTTTTTAACTGTCGAAAGGGATTGGGGAGAACTAGCCCCCCCCCCCTCAAGCCCATCTTTCCCCCAAACACATGCAATCAAAATTGTGAGATAGCCATTTTGTTCAACGTAGTTGATTTCCAGATAGAAAATAGGTTTTTGATGAGGACACTCCCCCAAAACCCTCAGGGCAGGGGTTTTAAGTTATGCCCTGGGGGCATATAAGGCTTTTATAGAAGGTGTTGTAGTAGAAACTTCAAAACAGGCTCATTTCATTGGAAATTCAAAGGGCTAGTGCCCTTTTTAATATTCGAAAGTGATTGGACAGCAACTAGCCCCCCCCCCTTCACGCCAATCATTCCCCAAAACACATCCAATCAAAATTTTGAGATACGAATTTTGTTAGCGTAGCTGATATCCACATATTAAATATCTTTTTGAGGAGGACACTCCCCAACAACCCTCAGGTTAAGGGTTTTAAGTTAAGTCTTGGGGGAATATAAGGTTTTTATAGAAGGCGTTGTCGTAGAAACTTCAAAACAGGCTTATTCGATTGGAAATTCAAAGGGCTAGTGTCCTTTTTAATAGTCGAAAGTGATTGGAAGGCACCTAGCCCCCCCCCCCCCTCACACCCATCATTCCCCAAAAGACATCCAATCAAAATTTTGCGATAGCCATTTTGTCCAGTGTAGGCTAGTTGATTTTCAAATAGAAAATGTGTTTTTGAGGAGGACAGTCCCCCGCAACCCTCAGGGTAAAGGTTTTAGGTTATGCCCTGAAGGCATATAAGGTTCTTATAGAAAGCGTTGTCGTAGAAACTTCAAAACAGGCTCATTCGATTGGAAATTCAAAGGGCTACTGCCCTTTTTAAAAGTCGAAAGTTATTGGAGGGCAACTAGCCCCCCCCCCCCCCACGCCCATCATTCCCCCAAACACATCCAATCAAAATTTTGAGATAGCCATTTTGTTCAGCGTAGTTGATTTCCAGATAGAAAATATGCTTTTGAGGAGGACACTCCCCAAAATCCTCAGGGCAAAGGTTTTAAGTTATGCCCTGGGGGCATATAAGGTTTCTATAGAAGGCGTTGTCGCAGAAACTTCAAAACAGGCTCATTGGATTGTGAGTTCAAAGGGCTAGTGCCCTTCTTAATAGTCAAAAGTGATTGGAGGGGAACTAGCCCCTCCCCCACGCCCATCATTCTCCCAAACACGTCCAATTTAGTGATTGGCGTTGTCGTAGAAACTTCTAAACAGGTTCATTTGATTGGAAATTCAAAGGGGTAGTGCTCTTTTTAAAAGTCGAAAGTGATTGGAAGGCACCTAGTCCCCCCCCCCCACGCCCATTATTCCCCAAAAGACATCCAATCAAAATTTAGAGATAGCCATTTAGTTCAGCGTAGGTTAGTTGATTTTCAAATAGAAAATATGTTTTTGAGGAGGACTCTCCCCCGCAACCCCCAGGGCAATGGTTTTAAGTATATGCCCTGGGGGCATATAAGGTTTTTATAGAAAGCGTTGTCGTAGAAACTTCAAAACAGACTCATTCGATTGGAAATCCAAAGGGCTAGTGCCCTTTTTAAAAATCGAAAGTGTTTGGAGGGCAACTAGCCCCCTCCCCCCCCCACGCCCATCATTCCCCCAAACACATCCAATCAAAATTTTGAGATGGTCATTTTGTTCAGCGTAGTTGATTTCCAAATAGAAAATATGTTTTTGAGGAGGACACTCCCCCACAACCCTCTTTGAATTTCAGCTAAACACATCCAATCAAAATTTTGAGATTGCCATTTTTTTAATCGTAGGCCAGTTGATTTCCAGATATAAAATATGTTTTTGAGAAGGTCACTCCCCCACAACCCTCAGGGTGAGGTTTTTAAGTTATGCCCTGGGGGCATATAAGGTTTTTATAGAAGGTGTTGTCGTAGAAACTTCAAAACAGGCTCATTCGATTGGAAATTCAAAGGGTTAGTGTCCTTTTTAAAAGTCGAAAGCGATTGCAGAGCTAGTACCCTTTTTAAAAGTCGAAAGCGATTGGAGGGCAACTAGCCCCCCCACACCCATCTTTCCCCCAAACACATGCAATCAAAATTGTGATATAGGCATTTTGTCAGCGTAGCTGATTTCCAGATAAAAATATCTTTTTGAGGAGGACACTCCCCATCAACCCCTGGGGCAAGGGTTTTAAGTTATGCCCTGGGCCATATAAGGTTTTAAATAAAAGGCGTTGTCGTAGAAACTTCAAAAGAGGCTCATTCGATTGGAAATTCAAAGGGCTAGTGCCCTTTTTAATTGTCGAAAGGGATTGGAGGGCAAGAACGACTGAGGATATTATGTTCAAACTTTCGAGGCTACTTCTGGTCTTAAAATTTAACCAAATCAATATAGTGTAAGTGTATCAAAGCTATCAAAGAAAGTAAACAGACTGTTTTGCGAATGGTATCAAATTTTCCATTTCAGGTCAACTAGAGGAGGTATGAAACTAAGTTAAACAGTACTACTTGTGTCCAGATTTTTAAAATGGTGTATTTTGTTACAAATTGCTGAAAATTTTCCTCCAGCATACAAATAGCAGGCAGAACTATAAATTCTTAAGAGACGAAAAGATTTAAAGTGTTATTTTCTTTTTCCCTGAAAAGACTATGTCAATATAAAACGAACAGAAATTAATTAAAAAAACTTTTTCCGCAAAATAAGTTTTTTAAAGAAAAGTAAAGAACTCCATTAAACAAAAAATGAGCAAAAATAAAATAAAATAATCTACCAAGCTCGAAACTACCACAAATCAGCATCGATAAATAAATGAAACCCAAAACGAACAGAAATTAAAATAAATAACCGAGTCAGACTCAAAACGAGCAGAAATTAACATAAGTTGGGCGCAAAACCCCTATGCCTTCCCAAGGCCAGAACAAAATTTACACTTTACTCAAAAAATATAAATGTTATTACTTTTATAACTTTAATAAATCAAATAATTTTAACATTTTGATTACTAAATATCAGTATATGTATATTAAACTGACAATGCACATTCATTTGTATTTTTTCAGTAAAGTGTAAAGTTTGTTCTGGCCTTGGGAAGGCATAGGGGTTTTGCGTTCACAAGACCACAGTTCACAAAAAGTTCTCTAAAGTCAGAAATTATGGCTTCCAATCATTTGATTGCAAATGCATAGTTCTAGTTCTATTTTAACCCCTTAGCCATTAGCCTATATTCCAAAAAGAATACAACAATGTCTTCAGTAATCAAATATAATAAATATTTAGGCGGACGTTGAACTAAATCAAAACAGACTATGAGCATGTGGGCTTTCAAAAAGGTGACAAAGCAATATCTATAGAACAGCTTATATTATTAAGTTAAGTGAACTTTAGAGAAGTTCACAAGAACTTCTCTAAAGTCCAGAAATTATGGTTTCCAATCATTCGATTTTAAATGCATAATTCTAGTTCCATTTTAATCCATTAATTCATTAGCCAATATTCCAAAGAGAATATAACAATGTCTTCAGTAAACAAATAAAAGAAATATTTAGGCAAATGTTGAGCTAGATCATAACAAACTTTGAGCATCCGGATTTTCCAAAAGGTGGCAAAGTAATGGCTCAAGAACAGCTTATATTATTAAGTTAGATCTTTAAAAGTTAACTTTTGGGGATTTTGAACTAGCCAGAAGACACTATGTGTATACTTTTACCAAGGGGGCTGATAACTCTCATGCCTTCTCAAGACCAAACCATAATTTGCGCTTTACTGAAAACAAAATATGTTTAAATTTTTTCACTTTTTTTACTGAAATAGGGAAAATACTCTTTTTACTCACTTTTTTTAGCCTTTTTTATTTTAAAGAATAAATATCAGTATAGGTATATTAAACTGACAATCCACGACCATTTGTTTGGTTTTTTTTTCACTAAAGGCTAAGTTATATTCTGGTCTTGAGAAGGCATGGGGGTTGTCAGCCCTAGTAATGTTAATTTTTGCTCGTTGTGGGTTTGACTCGGCTATTATTATAATTTCTGTTTGTCTTGAGTTTCATTTAATTATTGATTGTGATTTGTGGTAGTTTTACGCTTGGAAGATTTTTTGACTTTATTTCTGCCCATTTTTGACTTAATAGAGCTCTTCACTTTTCTTTGAAAACTTATTCTGTGGAAAAAGTTTTAAAATTAATACAAATATATAACACCTTCATTCAGCCAGGAGGGGTGGGGGGGGCAGCCCCCTCCCCCTTGCCCCCCCCCTACCCTTATGGGCACCCATGCAAGCATCACCCCAAGCCAGCAGCCAAATGGAGAAGTTACCAAAACAAGTCACCCCCCCCCCAAAAAAATAGTGAAGTGAAGCCGCGGGGAAACTCGACCAAGAGAAAGAATCAGCAGGACGACCATAACTAAATATACAAATATATATATATATATATATACACACACACACATATATATATATATATATATATATATATATATATATATATATATACTATATATATATATATATATATATATATATATATATATATATATATATATATATATATATATATATATATATATATATATATATATATATATATATATATATATATATATATATATATATATATATATATATATATATATATATATATATGTATATATATATATATATATATATATATATATATATATATATATATATATATATATATATATATATATATATATATATGTATATATATATATATATATATATATATATATATATATATATATATATATATATATATATATATATATATATATATATATATATATATATATATATATATATATATATATATATATATATATATATATATATATATATATATATATATATATATATATATATATATATATATATATATATATATATATATACATATACATACATACACACATATATACACATACACATACACACACATAGACATATAAAAATAAAAAGAAAGTAAAAAAATGAATTGATCGAAGGGTTAGTAAAAGAGTTTTTAGTTGCTCCCGTAGTGTACCAACAGAAAGACCAAGATTAAGACCCGACCCATGCACATTCTAAGGTTTGGTTATGCAGTGCCTTAGTGACAACTTCGTTCTTTCAGTGCACGCTCGGGGTTCAACATACTTAGAACATCCCCTCGTTCCATAATCATGCTCACGTCGGTTAAATAGTTCCATGGCATAAAAATTAATCGGTATAATTTTGGCAAAATACTTAATACAAAACATCATTCCATGAAAAGATAATAATAATTCCACAGGTAATATATCAAGGAAATAATATATACTTTTAATTGGTGATTTTGATAGTAGGGATATTGGGGAGGGAATGAAAATTTTTAGGATACGCATAGCTTTATTTTGCTGTCTTAGAAGTGGTTTTATATGAGTTTTAAACGTACTCAGGTAAATCAGGGGACAATAACTCAGATAAGAATGGACAAGGGCAAAATACACCGATCTCATTGCATGAAAAGGAAGAATAAATTTCAATTGCCGCAATATTCCAACATTTCTTCCCAACTTCATCTGTAATTTAGCAATGTGTTCCTTCTAATTCATAATCTAATCAACTAGCACACCTAAATATCTCACACTAGATACACGCTCTAAACAAGTAGATTTATCAATGGGAAGTCTACTAAGTTCAGGGGGAAGGCGTCAGGGCATCGACACGTCAGGACCACTACCGTCAAGACATCTACAAAATCCGTCATAACATCAACAAAAGTCCGTCAGAACCACTAATCGTCAGGACATCGACAGTCAGAACATCGACACATTAGGACATCGACAGTCATAACATTGACACTTCAGTTCATCGGCAATCACAATTGCTACCCGTCAGAACGTCGACAGTTATAACATCGACGCGTTAGGACATCGAGGAAATCTGTCATAACATCTAAAATTTTAAAACTTTAGTTTTTTGGGGGGTTTAGGTTAGGTTAGGTTACGTATTTAATATATACTATGCTTTACCCCCATCCCCCTGATGTGCTAATATATAGCCGAAATTTGTTTCTAAACTATTATATACTTATTACTATTATATAAACTTATAAATTTTTTTATTGGTGTTCTGACAGATTTTGTCAGGACATCGCCTGAAAAACTCTCCTTAACATAATTTTGTTTGAAAAAGACTTTAATTTCTGGTCATTTTTTGAATCATGCGATAAATTCCCCCCCTCCCCCCGCGTCAAAATTTTTTCCTGAAAATCCCCCCACCCACAGTGAAAAGTTGCTCCCGCGGATAATTCCCCAAAGTAGAATTTTTCCCATGGACCTCTTCCCTCATGAAAAAGAATTTTTCCCGAAGACCCCCCTCCCATAAAAAAAACCCTCAAGACAATTCCAACCCTGCTGAGAAATTTCCCGGAACATGCCCGAATGTAAAATTTAGCTGGCAAAGACAAATTAAGACAAAAAAATTGAGGACAAGGGGATGCCTCTCATCAGTTTTGGAATAAAATATTGTTAATAAGTTTGTTTTGTCGTTTTTTGGGAGGCAGGTGGGTCGGGCCGAAGTGGGGCAGGGGTGAGTTCCCATAATTTGCGGAATAAAATATCGTTTAGTTTGGACACAGATTACTCAGATCAATAAGATTACTTTGGACTCTCAAAAAGGTAACTAGAACTTTAAATTTCTAGTCATTTGAGTCCCCTCCGAAGTTTACCTCTTCCATAAAAATCTATATGCCTCCGGGAATAATATACAACGCTTCCACCGGGCTCCGGGGGGGGGGTGAGTATGTTGACCCCAAAGTCTTTGTTATTTGATTGCTGGATTATTTAAAAAAAATAGCTATTTAAAAAAAATTTATTGCATGCGTTTGGGGAAAAGAGGGTGTGTGTGAAGCGGGGGGGGGGGGAGATGCCCTCCATTTACTTTTGACTCTTAAAAAGGTAACTAGAACTTTCAATTTCACAACAAAATGAGCCACCTCTGAAGTTTACATAAAATACCTTAGATGCCCTGGTGCATAAATTACAACACTTGCCCCCTGGCTCTGGGGGCAAATAACAAAAACCCAGAGTTTTTGTTATTTTATCTTTAAACTAATTTGAAAAAATTAGCCATATGTAAATTTTGATTGGATAAGTTTGGGGAAAAGGGGCCTGTGAGGGGGGGGGGCTAGTTGCCCTCCGATCACTTTGACTTTTATAAAAGGTACTAGAAATTCTTATTTACAATCACACTTGCATAATTCACAACACTTGCCCCCGGGTTCTGGGATGGGGGCTATGAGATTCCTGGAGTTTTTGTTATATGATTTTGGTCGATTTTGAACAAAATGGCTATATAAATAATTCGATCGGATGCATTTGGGGGAAATAGGGCTAGTGGGGGGGGGGGGGGCTAGTTGTCATCGGATCACTTTCAACTTTAAAAGGGAACTGGAACTTTCAATTTCTAATCATTTGAGTCCCTCGGAAGTCTATACGACTACCTCCTCCATAAAACCTTATATAAGCAGTAAGTCATCTATAGACGCGCACAGGGATTGCAAAAAGCAAACGGGGGGTTGTATAAACAGACCAAACACGTTACATTTTGGAATTAGATATTCAGGGACGAGACGGTATAATGCAACCAGACAGATTTTTCTAGGTTCAACACCCAAAACTAAATACCTTGGTATAATATGCTCAAAAGTGTAATAAATTTGAACCCTACAAGGAAATATACCGGAATATGTGTGCACTTTCAACGGGACAAGACTTGTCAGACGGGTTTCTAAGGTTGACAGCCTAGCTGGTTAACAGCCAAGCTGAGCATGTAATAGTTTCATAGTTAGGTTAAATGACTGCATACATTATTGTAGATATCAAAAAGTTGTATCATTTGCGTAAAAAGGATTCAACTTGCGAAAAGCTATTCCATTTGCATAACTCTGCTCTGAATGATCTTAATTGGTGATTGAATAATAGGGGGACACAGAGCACGATAATATTTTTAACTGGATTGTATGAAAGTGGTAAAAAGAGTTAAACTGCTTACCAGTTAAGGTAAGCCCAGGGGGGTGGTAACTCTTACGCAATTTAATATAAATTTGGAATAACATCATTGGTATCAATCTATGGAAATGGTTAACGATGACAAGGTGACCACAGGACTTGACTTAGCTTTACTTCATGGCTGTGTTCTGTATAATACATAAGTACCATTTGAGTAGTGTTATCAATATAAAATATGCTTTAACATTCTAGTATACTAAAAATCTGAAACTAATAGCGTTGTAGGCGCCAAGATGACCTTGTGAGTTGACCTAGCTTTATTTCTCGGGTGTGTTCTGTATAATACACAAGTACCAATTCAGCGGTGTTATTAATATAAAATATGCCTTAGCATTGGAGTACACTAATAAGTTGAGACTAATAGAGATGTAGATGCTAAGAAGACAATTTTAATAAAGAAATTCAGAACTCTTTATTGAATTCACCTCTTGAATACACAATACAAATAATTTCATTCAATAAATTAGAAAAATATTGTAAGTAAGTAAAAAACTCTTTCTTGAATTCACCTCTTGGATACACAATATGGAATTTTCATTCAAGAAATAAAAAAATTGTAAGTAAGTAACAAACTCTTTCTTGAATTCACCTTTTGGATACAAAATACAGAAATTTCATTCAGGAAATTATGGGATAATTTTAAGCAAGAAACAAACTCCTGCTTGAATTCATCTCTTGGATACACAATATGGAAATTTCATTCAAGAAATTATGTAAAATTTGTAAGTAAGTAACAAACTCTTTCTTGAATTCACCTCCTGGATAAACAATACAGAAATTTCATTCATGATATTATGAAAAAATTGTAAGTAACAAACTCTTTCTTGAATTCACCTCTTGGATACACAATACAGAAATTTCATTCAAGAAATTATGAAAAATTGTAAGTAAGTAACAAACTCTTTCTTGAATTCGCCTCTTGGATACACAACACAGAAATTTCATTCAACAAATTATGAAAAAATTCTAAGTAAGTAACAAACTCTTTCTTGAATTCACCTCCTGGATACACAATACAGACATTTTATTCATGAAATAAGTAATAAACTCCTTCTTGAATTCACCTCTTGGATACACAATACAGAAATTTCATTCAAGAAATTATAAAAAAAACTGTAAGTTAGTAACAAACTCATTCATGTATTCATCTCTTAGATAGACCTTACGGACACTCCATTCAAGAAATTATGAAATTTTTTTAAGTAAGTAAGTAACAAACTCTTTTTTGAATTCACCTCTTGAATACACAATCCAGAGAAGTCCGTGCAATAAGTAATATTTACAATGAAAAATATAAAGAAGTTGTTATAAGTTATGCATAACCTTGAAATGGAAATATATGACATCTGAGAAAAAACATGAAGTATTTTATGAGTAGATTTAAGGTGTTCATTTTTTATGATGATATTCATCATATAATTTACCATCAGATACTGTCAATGAAGAAACATATACCAATGATGAGATGTATGATGTGAATGTAACTGAAACCAGATAAAAAGTCACTTATGACACATAAAGGCAATATGTGCCCATTCACGAGAAAACATTAAGAAGAATAAGCATGCAAAATAAAAATGGCTGTGAAAGATAATATCAGCAAGGAATATAAAGATGAATTGATGAAAGGCAAAGCATCAGCAAACGTTACTGCTACCATAATGGGTTTACCAACGGGTGAAGTTCATGAAATCGGTTTTATCGACAGTGAAATTTTATGATGAGGTTGTTAAAAATTGTGTATACCCCTGAAATGAAAATATATGACATCTGGAGAAAAAACATGAAGTATTTTATGAGTAGATTTAAGGTGTTCATTCTTTTATGATGATATTCTTCTCTTTTTTTTACTAAACCAAGTGTTGCCTTCTATTTCAATTTGAGTATAGATGGCAGCACAACTGATTTTTACCTCCACCTGGATACCTGCAGCCAACCTACAATAGCACAAGTACTACCATCTATTTGAATTTAGCTATAGATGGTAGCACAACTGATTTTTTTACCTTCACCTGGGTACCTGCAGGTAAACTACAATACGACCTTTTTGTAAATAACTGTATTCAAGTTAGGTTCATTTAGGTTCACTGAATAAAATCTTTTGAACAATTTCTTGAATAAAACGTCTATTGTGTATCCAGGAGGTGAATTCGAGAAAGGGTTTGTTACTTACTTGCAATTTTTTCATAATTTCTTGAATGAAATTTCTCTATTGTGTATCCAAGAGGCGAATTCAAGAAAGAGTTTGTAACTTTGTTACAATTTTTCATAATGTCTTGAATGAAATTTCTGTATCGTGTATCCACTAGGTGAATTCAAGAAAGAGTTCGTTACTTACAATTTTTCATAATTTCATGAATGAAATTTCTGTATTGTGTATCCAAGAGATGAATTCAAAAAAGAGTTTGTTGCTTACTTGCAATTTTTTTCATAATTTCTTAAATGAAATTTCTGTATTGTGTATCCAAGAGGTGAATTCAAGAAAGAGTTTGTTACTTACTTACAATTTTTTCATATTTTCTTGAATGAAATTTCTATATTGTGTATTCAAGAGGTGAATTCAAGAAAAAGTTTGTTACTTACTTGCAATTTTTCATAGTTTCTTGAATAGAATGTCTGTATTGTTTACCCAAGAGGTGAATTCAAGTAGAATTTTGTTACTTACTTACAATTTTTCATAATTTCTTGAATAGAATGTCTGTATTGTGTACCCAAGAGGTGAATTCAAGAAAGAGTTTGTTACTTACAATTTTTTCATAATTTCATGAATGAAATTTCTGTATTGAGTATCCAAGAGGTGAATTCAAGAAAGAGTTATTTACTTACTTACAATTTTATAATTTCTTGAATGAAATTTCCATATTGTGTATCCAAGAGGTGAATTCATGAAAGAGTTTGTTACTTACTTACAATTTTTTCATAATTTCTTGAATGAAATTTTGTATTGTATATCCAAGAGGTAAATTCAAGAAAGAGTTTGTTACTTACTAACTATTTTTGTATAATTTCTTGAATGAAATTTCCATATTGTGTATCCAAGAGGTGAATTCAAGATAGAGTTTGTAACTTACTTACAATATTTTCCTAATTTCCTGAATAAAATGTCCATATTGTGAATCCAAGCGGTGAATTCAAGAAAGAGTTTGTTACTTACTTACAATTTTTTCATAATTTCTTGAATGAAATGTATGTATTGTGTAACCAAGAGGTGAATTCAAGAAGGAGTTTGTTACTTACTTACAATTTTTCATAATTTCTTAAGTAAAATTTCTGTATTGTGTATCCAAGAGGCGAATTCAAGAAAGAGTCTGTTACCTACTTACAATTTTTTTCATAACTAGTTGAATGAAATGTCTGTATTGAGTATCCAAGAGGCGAATTCAAGAAAGAGTTTGTTACGGCTTTATTAAAAATTAAATATAATTAATAGAATCAGATGTATTTCAAAAATGGATGTCCCTGTTTCTAAAAACTGAAAACTCTCTCTGGCTGTGTGTCTGGACGGACGTTTGCTTGTCTATGGAGATTTTTGAGGAAAAATATTCAGGTCATCTCTCTCGGACTTTGGTAAAAGCTCTTTTAACCTATCTCATTTTCTAATATATCCTCTATGAGCCTACTAGTAGTAGTATCTATATTTTTGTCAATTCTATTTCTTACATCTCCAACTTTTTAATAGATATTCTAAATCATTGACGTTCTGACATACCCTAAAAATAATGTTCGCGTAGAAAAGTAATGTACTATATATTTTTAATGAAATAGTGACATGTTGAATATTAATATACAAATATGTTTCATACATTATTATACATTATTAACATCATTGAAAAACTTTGGACATTTTGAATCTGTTCCATGAAATAATTCATCATGTTCTCTCTATTTTTACTGGGATGTCATCTACAGGTTCAATATGCGTTTCATCTTTGGTATTATTAGGCTGATTGACTACATGATCAATAGTAGTAATAAGGTTCACTTGCGCTTTATTTTCCATCAATTCATCTTTATATTCATTAGTGATAATATCTACCAATGACATTTTTATTTTGCTTTCGATTTCATGGTCTATTACCACATTATTTTTACATAGCTGACAGTTTTGGCATAAAGATAAGATATGGTTTATGATATTAGTGGAGCAGAATGCCTTTCTTTTTCTCTTCGCTTTCATTTGAATGCTGATACCAGAACACTGGTGATAGGGTCTATCAACAGGTAACGTGTTACCCACACTATGAGCAAGAAGTTGCCCCTCTTCATTAACTATTAATTTCAAGCTTGCCTTCTCTTTGAACATTATCATCTCTGGGAATGATACTCTTGGAAATCTACCACCAACATAATTGAATGCTTTGGGTAGTCTAAAGAAATCAAATCTCTCACTTTCATTACAGTACACCCATAAATTCCCAATAATGTTACCACTAGTCCTTGTTTCATAGTTCAAATATTGATCTTTGTCAGCAATCATTGCTACGACAACTCTATTATGTGTACACACTTTCTTAGAATAATTCATTGCTTCGCCACTCCTTGTCTTCTTAGCGGGTAGGGGGAGCTCTGGGAAATCCTGGAAAAAAATAAGTTTGTTTTTCATGAAAAAATATTGAATGAGAACCGTCAGTACTCATCAATAGGTGTTGGGTAAGCACAAGAATGTGACTTAAAATGTAAATCAAAAATGTCATTTTTTTCTGGTATGATTTTAATACATTGAAAAAAAAGGGTGTAAAATTTCAGTTAAAAAAAATGGTCACTACAAATATTATTTTTCTATTAGTAAAAGTCACAACTATCATATCTATATCATTCTCATTTTGAATTTGGAAAATATTAAATGTGAATTTTTTATGTTTTAAGTATGTTTCATGTCATTCTAAGACGAGTAAAAAAAAAGTTGAAAAAAACTGTAAAAAAAAGTGGGGGGGGGGGTAGAGGTTGGGGGAGGGCTGGAGGGGGAAGGGTTGAGGGAGGGAGGGATGTAGTGATAGGGGACGACTTGGGGCCCAAGCAGCAGAAGAAATTGTCTGTCCAGTATGCATCTCAAATCATCGTGGTATGCATATTCTTACG
Organism: Artemia sp. Qi Xiang Cuo; assembly: GCF_049724085.1. Lineage (NCBI taxonomy): Eukaryota > Metazoa > Arthropoda > Branchiopoda > Anostraca > Artemiidae > Artemia > Artemia sp. Qi Xiang Cuo. The sequence goes on along the minus strand of NC_142804.1, from coordinate 42,560,167 downwards.
ATGATGCCATAAAAATGCCCCGAAACAGATCACTGTTAACACTTACCAAAAATCCAATTGATAAATCGAATGTGCAAATAACATGTTACGATATTTTGACGCTTAAAATCTGTTGGCTAATGTCCCGGAAACAAAACATTACTAAAATCATAATATGTTCAATGGCTTGTTGGTTCAGTCGAGTAACGTGTCGTTCTTTTCCTTAGGAAATCACGGGTCTCACGTTCGATTCCTACATCAAACATAAATTTCATAAAATCAATGGGAATTTGCTTAGAATGTAAAAAATCGTATCGTTGGAAAAGAAAATATATCATCATTAGAGTACAATAAAGAGACATCAATAAAAAACTATTAAAATAAAAATCCATTTATCCATACAATAAAACATCCATACAAAAAAGACAAACATTAAATAAAACACCAACCATACAACAATACGTACAATCAGGCATAAAGTAACACACAGAATCAACCATATATAAAAAAACAAAACCATCCCTACAAAAAACAACCAGCATAAGATTGACTATGTATCTGATAGGAATGATACCCCGCTTGTATGGTGGGAGTACTGTCCGCTTCCTTAGATTGACATAGTAATGTCCTACCTGCCCCGTACCTATTATTGACACAGTAATGTCCCACCTGACTTCTACCCTAGATTGACACAGTAATGTCCTATGTGTCTTCTCTCTTAGATTGACACAATCTGTCTTCTCTCTTAGATGGACACAGTAATCTCCTATGTGTCTTCCCTCTTTAATTGAAACAGTAATGTTCTACCTGTCTTCCCTCTTTAATTGATATAACACTACTTATATTTGTATTAATTTAAAAAACTTTCCACAGAATAAGTTTTCATAGAAAAGTAGATCTCTGTTAAGCCAAAAACGGGCAGAAATAAAGTCAAATAATCTTCCCAAGCGTAAAACGACCACAAATCACTATCAAGAATTAAATTAAACTCAAAACGAACAGAAATTATAATATATTGCCAAGTCAAACTCAAAACGAGCAAAAATTAGCATTACTAGGGCTGACAACCCCCATGCCTTTTAAAGACCCGGATATAACTTAGACTTTACTGAAAAAAAATAAAAATAAAAAAAATGAATGTGGATTGTCAGTTTAATTTACCTGTACTGATATTTATTCCTTAAAATAAAAAAATGGGTAAAAAAAGTGAGTTAAAATAGTTTTTTACTTATTTAAGCAAAAAAAGTAAAAACATTTAAACATATTTTGTTTTCAGTAAAGCGCAAATTATGTTCTGGTCTTGAGAAGGCATGGGGGTTATTAGCCCTACTAATGTTAATTTTTGCTCGTTTCGAGTTTGACTCCGCTATTTATCCTAATTTCTGTTCATTTTGAGTTTCATTTATGTATTGATACAAATAAATAAATGTATTGATACTTATTCCGCAGAATAAGTTTTCAAAGAAAAGTAAAGAGCCCTGTTAGACCAAAAATGGGCAGAAATAAAGTCAAATAATCTTCCCAAACGTAAAACTACCACAAATCACTATCAACAATTAAATAAGACTCAAAATGAACAGAAATTACAATTAACTGCCGAGTCAAACTCAAAACGAGCAAAAATTAACATTAATAGGGCTGACAACCCCCATGCCTTCTCAAGATCAGAACATAACTTAGGTTTTACTGAAAAAAAAATGAAAAAAAAAAAAAATGACCCTGGATTGTCAGTTTAATTTACCTGTGCGGATATTTATTCCTTAAAATAAAAAACGGGTAAAAAAAGTGAGTTAAAAATAGTTTTTTACTTATTTAAGTAAAAAAAAGGAAAACATTTAAACATATTTTGTTTTCAGTAAAGCGCAAATTATGTTCTGGTCTTGAGACGGGATGGGGGTTATTAGCCCTACTAATGTTAATTTTTGTTCGTTTCCTGTTTGACTCCGCTATTTATTCTAATTTCTGCTCATTTTGAGTTTCATTTATTTATTGATAGTGATTTGTGGTACTGTTACGCTTGGATGATTACTTGACTTCATTTCTGTCCATATTTTACTTAATGGAGCTCTTTACTTTTCTTTGAAAAGCTTGTTTTGTGGAAAAAGATTTTTGGATGAATTTTTGTTCGGTTTTTATTGACTAAGTCATTTTCATGAAAAAAAAATATTTAATATCTTTTCGGTTTTTTTCTATGAGAAGCTATAGTTTGGCATAATTGTGCGGGTTTAACATGCCCAATATCCCTAAAGACATAGTTGCTGGACCGTTCCTCTATGCTGAACAAATTGTTGTCTCAAAATTTTGACTAGATGTGTTTGGGAAATAAATCGGTTCGAGAGACGGGCTGATTGCCCTCCAATCTCTTTTTACTCTTAGAAAGGACCCTAGAACTTTTAATTGTTGAATCGAAATAGCTTCTTTAAATGTTTCAATGATATTCTAGCCATTATAGAGTGGTGCTGCCTATGATATTGCTTATATGCCTCTTTGAAAGCCAGCATGTATACAGTTTTTTCGTTTAATTGGAACGTCCCCTTAACACTTCCTAGAAGTTTCACCTTAATACTCTTAGCGTCATTAGTTACAGTACCTGTAGTTGTAGTACTAAAAGTCTACACATAGTGCCTTCTGGCTAGTTCAAAACCCCCCACAACTTACTCTTTAAGATCTAACTTAATAATATAAATTATTCTTTAGATATCGCTTTGTCAGCTTTTTGGAAATCCACATGCTAATATTTTTTTCTTATTTAATTCAACGTCCGCCTAATTATTTAATATATTTGATTACTGAAGACATTGTTATTTTATATTTGGACTATTGGTTACAAAATTACTGTCTCACAATTTCGATCGAAAGTGTTTGGGGAAAAGAGGATATCAGGGAGAGGGGTCTACTTTCTCTCCATCACGATTGACTCTTAAAATGGAACTAGAAGTATGCATTTCTAATCAAATGAGCCTCCTCTTAAGTTCACAAGACCACCTCTTCATAAAAACCTTACATCCCCCCGGGCATAACTTAAAACCAATATACAAAAACTTTGGGGGTTGTGTCAACCCCAAAAGCAGTGTTATGAGATCTTTGGACTATTTTTGAACAAATGGGTATCTTAAAATTTCTATCGGATGCATTGGGGGAAAATACGACGTAAGGGGTATAGCTGCCCTCCGATAAATTTGACTCTTAAAAAATTGCTCTTCAGCTTCCGATTTCCAATCCAATGAGCCCCCTCCGAAGTTTATACAGCCACCGTTTCCAGAAAAACCTTAAATGCCCTCGGGGAATACCTTACAAACTTGCCCTGAGGACTGTGAGGGGGCTCTCATCCTCAAAGACATAATTTCTGGGCTTTTAAACTACGTCAAACAAAATAACTATCTCGAAATTTTGACTGGAAGTGTTTGGGGAAATGATGGGCGTGAGGGGGGGTTGTCCTCCTATCACTTTTGACTACTAAAGAAGGCACTAGTCCTATCAATCAATCGACTGAGCCCTTTTCGAAGTTTCTACGACAACAAATGGCCATCTTAAAATTTCTATCAGATGCGTTTCTGGAAAATACGACAAGTGTATGTGTGGGGGGGCTATATGCCTAAAGATCGCTTTGACTCTTAAGAAGAGTACTATAACTTATGATTACCAATCCAATGAGCCCTCTTTGAAGTTTATACGACCACCATTTCTATAGAAACCTTATATGCCCCCAGGACGTAACATACAGCCCTTGACCTGAGGGCTAAATGGGGGGGGGGTTATACGTAAAGACATAGATTCTGGACCTTTTAACTACACTGAACAAAATGGCTATATCAAAAATTATGATTGAATGTGTTTGGGGAAATGATTGGTGTATGGGGGAGGGGGGCTGCAGGACCTCCAATCAATTTCGACTGTTAAAAAGGCCAGTAGAGCTTTGGATTACCAATCAAATGAGCCCCATGTGAGGTTTATACGACCACCCTTTCTTTAAAAGACCTTTTATCCCCACAGGGAATAACTTACAACCCTTGCTCTGAGGGTTGTGGGGGGTGGTGTCATTCTCAAAGTTATAATTTTCGGACCTTATAACTACACTGAACAAAATGGCTATCTCAAAAGTTTGATTGGATGTGCTTGGGGAAGTGATTGACATGGGAGAGGGGGGGCTGGTTGCCCTCCATGAGCTCTTTTGAAGTTCCTATGATATTTTTTTCTATAAGAAGTGCCCTGGTCTAAAAAGAATAATATATTGTGCCAACATCGCTCTTTACTTAGGCAGTGCTATCGCGCTGCCTATGATATTCTGTCTTGAGATTTCAACTACACAGCACTGGAAGTGCCGATTTTACCAGTTAGCCCCCCCCCCTAAAATTCAGTCTATGGGCGCCCATGGACACAGAGACCGACAAACAGACGCTCAGACATACAGGCGCAGAGAGAGAGAGAGAGAGAGAGAGAGAGGGAGAGAGAGAGAGAGACATAGAAAGAGATAGAGAGAGAGAGAGAGACATAGAAAGAGAGAGAGAGAGACAAAAACATAAACAAACACGCAGAGTCAGACACACAGGCACAGACAATGAAATGAGACTTGAATCGATTTTACCAATAGAAGTACCATCAACAGAGACAATGAAATGACCACCTGAATCAACTTGACCAGTTAAAGTACCACCTACCATAGTACGGGTACCTGAAGCCAACCTATAGCAAGCACCTGAACAAGCAATATCAAACCAATTACCTACGACTCATTATACATTTATTCCTACGAATATTAGGATATTAAAGGGAGGCAACCAATAATAGATTACTTAGCTATGAAAAGGTTTTTCAGCCCAAAAAAGCCCGCAAAAACAAACGAAGCCCAGAAGAATTATCCGTTAACCAGAATCCAGTGCAAATGCAGTGTCGTTTACTAGACTAGAATTTCCTCGAAGGCCGCCACTCCTCAGGGCCACCCTTTAGAGTTGTTGGCAGTCACACTTTTGGCCAGGAAAAATCGTGGAAGCCCCACCCTGATGCCATTATGAGGCCATCAGTAAGTTTCAAACTGATCAGGGAAAACTATTCCCCGGACCATTTCCGGGCCTCCTGCCTCTCTAATATTTCAACCTTTTGACCAAGAAAACGATCCCCAAAAGTTTCGAGCCAATCGCACAACAAACATTAAGCAAGGTTCTTTTCCGCTATAAAATCTATGTTTAAACAAACGGCAATTCGCATTATTTATGGTCCTTACCCAAGGGGCTGAGAAGGTCATGACATCCCAGCAGACATATTTATTCAGGTAAACCATTTATGAAACCTTTTGACTATTTTGAACAAAATAGTAAAGAACACGATATTGGAATTTACAGTCCCTACCGGCGGTGCTGATCTCCATTTCATGACCCTTCATCCAGGAAGTGTGATGGGGAATTGGGGGCCAGCCATCCTTTGCTTTTGCACATCCTACATGTTTACCTTCCTCAGATCTCTCCTGGTACCCATTTAGAGCTGGGTTGACTCTTTTGAACAAAATAACTGCCTTGAAATTTTGATCGGATGGCTTAGGTGGATGCGGGCCGAGAAAATTGGTACAAAGGGCGCTGGATGGCAGCTGCGTACCCTCCTATCACTTTTGACTCTCAAAGGGGACTCTAGAACTTTCGATTTCCAGTCAAACGATTTCTTTCAAAAGTTTCTGCAACCATTCTTTTGGTACGAAGTGGCCGGAAAAAAACATAAAACAATAACATTGATGATTTACGGCTGTTTCCTAAACAGCGCTACTTCGTTGCCTGTAATATCAATCTTTAAGGCGAGACTACTTTGAATGATGGCCTTGGCTCGGTCATGGTATACACGACAATGTACACCGTCGTAGTAAAGACTGACCTGCGGCTCAAACTTATCCTAGTTTAGGAACTGAGAAATTGCTCAGGGGAAAATATATTGTCATATAATATAATTTTACGCTGATTTCAAATTACCCCACGATTACCGGTTATCTAATGACTACCCCGTTTACACGATTACCAACTATCCTGCAGGAGTATTTGAATCTCTTTGAAAATCAAAATCATCCTTGTAAATTCAGTTAAAAATGAAAATACGAAATGCCTCAGTGTTAGAGTTAGTGATAACACCCATTTTTAGGTTTAATATCCTTTGCAACTAACAAAAAAGAGCACAGCACAGTGAAGTACGATTTTCCGCCATATTTTGGTACGAAATATTGATAATGCCTTTAAAATTGTCAGAAAGCCAACTATTTTAGATTAGCTTAGAAAACTTCACTCCATATCCCATAATTTCAGCTGTTGTGTCACAACTCAGTGGCGCACAATGATCCTGGAAATTTTAACGAAAACCGTTAAAATGAAAGGCCGGCCTATCCCCTATCTCTTCGGGAGAATTCTAAAGATTAGGGGAAAGTAGCTTCCTCTTGAATCAGACAGTATTTATTTTTATTTTTTCCATCCCTTTTAAAAGGACAGACTAATGTAGAACAGATTAAAAATTTGCCAATTACAGTGATTAATTAAAAAAGGTTTCCCACAAAAAATGTTTTTCAAAGAAAAGTAAACAACTCCATTAAACAAAAAATGAGCAAAAACAAATCAAATTATCTACCAAGCGTGAAACTACCACAAATCAGCATCGATAAATAATGAAACCCAAAACGAACAGAAATTACAATAAATAACTGAGTCAAACTCAAAACGAGCAGAAATTAACATAAATTGGGCTCCAAACCCCTATGCCTTCACAACGCCAGAACATAATTTGCACTTTGCTGAAAAAAGTATAAATGTTTTTACTTTTATAACTTTAATAAATCAAATAATATTAAAATTTTGATTACTAAATATCAGTATATGTACATTAAACTGACTATGCAAATTCATTTGTATTTTTTTTCAGTAAAGTGCAAATTATGTTCTGGCCTTGGGAAGGCATATGGGTTTTGAGCCCAACTTATTTTAATTTCTGCTCGTTTTGAGTTTGAGCCGGTTATTTATTCTAATTTCTGCTCGTTTTGGGTTTCATTTATTTACAATATGCACAATATGGCATAAATACAACCCTTACCCTAAGGCCTGTTAGGGTGGTTGTCATCCTCTAAGACCTAATTTCCAGAACTTTCAACTACGTTAAACAAAATCGCTATCACAAAATTTTGATTGGATGTGTTTGGGAAAATAGTGGGCATGAGAGGGCTCTCCAATCACTTTCAACTATTAAAAAAGGCCCTTTCAATTTCCAATTAAATGAGCCCGTTTGAAGTTTCTATGACAACGCTCAAGAAAAACCTTATATGCCCCCAGGGCATAACTTACAACCCTTGCCCTGAGGACTGGGGAGGGGGTTGTCATCCTCAAAGACCTAATTTCCAGAACTTTCAACCACGTTGAACAAAATGGCTATATCAAAATGTTGATCGAATGTGTATGGGGAAATTATGGGCCTGGGAGGGGGGTTAATTGCCCTCCAATCACTTTCGACTATTAAAAAAAGCACTAGCCCTATCAATTTCCAATTGAATGAGCCCCTTTTGAGGTTTTTACATAATAGATCTATATGCCCCCAGGGCATAACTTACAAACTCTGCCCTGGGGGCTCTAAGGGGTTTGTCATCCTTAAATACATAATTTCCAGAAGTTTCAACTACGTTGAACAAAATGGCTATCTATAAACTTTGATTGAATGTTCTTGGGGAAATGGCGGGCATGAGAGGGGGGGGGCGGTTTAATTACTCTCCACTCACTTTTAACTATCAAAAAGGGCAATTTCAATGTCCAATCAAATGAGCCCTTTTTGAAATTTCTACAACAGCTTTCTATATAAATCTTATGTGCCCCCAGGGCATAACTTACAACACTTGCACTGAGGGCTCTGAGGGTGTTTTCATCCTAAAAGACCTGATTTCCAGAACTATCAACCAGAGGCGCCATTTCAGCCAAACCTTAGGGTGGGCAAGCAATCGACAGGGCCCCGAAGCAGGATTGTATAAAAAAAAAATTGCCTCTAGCTTTATCCGAAAAAAAAACGGCCTTCCGTGGGAGCTACCGTAAAAATTAAGGAAATTGTCTCAATTTCTTTGCCTTTCCTTCTTTCGCTCTTACGCCATAGGTTCGGAAAAGGCCAGATATCTGAAGAAAGCGGAAACGGTATGTGCGATGTTAAAAAAATAGCCGTTTGAGAATCTTCCACTTTTCCGATCCTGTAACTTGACGAAAGCCGAAACTCTGTAGAAACTCACGCTTTGACTAAAGTATATTCTGTAGCCGAGTTATTCAGCTCGCTGCTTACAATAAATACTTTAGTACAAGTCGGAGTCACGCTCCGACTATGAAGATGCGAAACTTTGCTCGATCAAGTATATTTACAAAATCAAAAATGCAACAAAATTTTGAAACAGGTCAGTGAAAACTCAAGGCAACAAGGGGAACCGTCGTGGTTTCATCTTCGCAGAGTCGTCAACAAGCTGGTCAAAATCCAAGTTTTTAACTAAATCCTTCTCTGCAAAGATCAAAAGCAGGTGACTGAGACGATCGTCTCCTGTGGTCGAGCGCAGATAGTTCTTCACTATTTCCAGCCCATAAAACAAACGTTCATTGCTGGCTGTCGTAACAGGAAGTGTGGCAGCAATATGAAGAACTTTGACAATTTCTGAATAGGCCACTGGAAGTGTCTCGATATTATCGATGACGTCCATGAAGTTCTTCGGCTTTGCATCCTCCTCGAGCAAAAACCGCTTGGCAATACCAGCTTGGGCCTCAAGAAAAATCTGGTCAATGTCCATGTCAGAATAAAGTTCAGAGAATTGCTTGAGGAGCCGTGCATCCATGAACTTGGTAGAGCTGGGGTCAAGAGCTTCGAGTGTACTGAGCACTGGTAGGTTATCTGTAAACCGTCTGTCGAATTCCGCAATCAGATAATCTACAGTCTCCAGGTATTCTCTTTTCAGTTCTTCCGCTAGAGTTGGAGCTCTATTTTCGGATTCAACAAAGTTTTTTCCTAACGTCAAAGTGATCATGAATTCTTTCAGGTGTTTGATAATTTTTTGGGTTCTTCTAGGTCGTCCCTTCTGACCCGCAGAAGAGGATCCGGTCGCGGGTCTATTCACGTCAGGTACTTTAATTTCAAGAACTTCAGCAAACTCTTTTGCCTTCTCCAAAAGCGATGCAAATGAAGTGTCAGAGCGCAGTTCAGCTATTTCCTTCTTTGTTGCTTGAATCGAGGTGCGGGACCTAGATATTACCAGATCAACTGCCTGAAGCTGCTCAGAAAGGGAGTTTGTCGTCCTCAGAATTGCTTCTATATAGATCAACCGGAATATAACTGTGAAAGATTTTATTTTTCTCTGGAGCCCAGCTGCTTCTGCTCGAGCTTCACTAACAGCTCCCTCACTGACTGCAGACAGTACAGCCAGAACACAATCATATCGGAGTCTTATCTTCGATATTGATCGATACCAGTATGACCATCTTGTCGCAGCACTCCTTTCTAATTCCAGGGCTGGTAGTTGAGCAGCCTTTTGCGACTCGACAAAAAGCTAATGTCAGGTGTTGCTGTTGGAAATGAACGTGTACAGATTTTGGACTAACGAAAAAAATGAGCCAACAGTCCCAATACCTTCAACGCAGTTTGCAATGACCAAATTTAGTCTATGCGCATGGCAATTAATGAATATTGCTTTTGGCACTTTCGCTCTCAGTCGCACTTGAACACCAGAGAAGGGCCGCCCGCTCATCACGCTTGCTCCGTCGTAGCACTGAGCAACACAACAGTTCCAGTCAAGACCAAGTTTTGCCACTGTGTCGTGAATGAAGTTAGCAAAACTTTCAGCATCCAGGCTTTTCATATGGTAGTATCCTACCGGTTTTTCTTGTACTTTTCCCTGGTCGAAGTACCTAAGACGAATGGCGAGCTGTTCTTTCTTCGAATTATCTTTTGTCTCGTCGACAAAAACAGCAAAGTATTTGGCACGCTTAAATTCTTGCACTATTATAGACCGAAGCCTAGATCCTATAACTGAAATTAGATCGTTCTAGTGTTAGTGGGAAGTATAGTGGCCGTATCGTCTTTATATCTTGTTAAAAAGCGTGGGAGAATACTCGGCGAGAAGATTGCAAGTTTCAACGAAATGTCTTTTGTTTGCCGAAGATTCGGTCTCATCGTGGCCGCGAAAGGCTGTACCCAGTCGCCCTAGTAGGGCCGTTACTTTCAGTAAAGCCTTTACGTATTCCCTGTTTTCATTCATCTCCTTATTCCTGTCTGTTGACAAAATAGATGCGATGGGTTGCATCTCCTTGGCTTGTATAGCTTTGAACCTCGTCCACGAAACTGCACTGTCCCTGTGGCGGTCACTTTTTGCATGTTCTTCTAGAACGCTTGAGATGTCCTTCCATCTTCTAACGCCGGTCTCGATGAAAGGCCTCGCCCCGTATCTCTGTCCACGAAGGGTGGACGTGCCGCCAAAGTGTCTGCAGCAGAAACAGAAAACCTAATTTTCCTTAACTGAGTTCTCAAGCCAAGGATGCTTTCCATAATACAAAATATTAAATGACCGTCTTAGCTTGCCGTTTGCTGAAACATGTGCAGGGCACCGTAGCAGCTGTGGTTGACATGGATGGTCGTGGGAGGATGAAGAAATATCAGTAAGACCACTTGAATGATGATGCTCTTCATCTCGAGTCGTATCTCGTCCAATTTTTGCCTCATGAGGAGTGACAGGCGCTCTGTCTCTTTTTGAGCTATCCTTTTATCTGCTAGCTTAGTCTGACCGACCCCCCTGCCCTCTGAAGGGCCCGACGCGACGGCAATGGACTGTTCGTGTGCTGAGTCAAGCACCTGAAATATATACCCAAAGGTTAAAAGCCACTCTTGTACTTTGAAGCACTATTGAACTAATTTTCAACATTTAAACAGTTGCTTTTTTTTTAGTATGTTAAGTCCAAAGTGCGTAGCAGTTTCCGCTTTCGGCACAGCAGTTCAGGAAAAATAGTGCTAGAACTCCTCCATGGTGTGAAAGTTTACTAAAGTATATCGAACTTCGGAAAAAAAACAGGAAATTTCAGCAAGGCCACAGAGGGCGTTTATTAGATGATTATGCATGCGTTGATTCTTATCTACCTGTAAAGACAAGAATAGAAAATTTGGGCTTAATGCAATAGCAACCCAAATAACAAAAAGCCTTTCAAGTTATCCTTGAATGAATGATTTGGATATCATGAATGATCGCAAATAAGCTATAGGCGCGTTCTATTTGCAGTAGTTTCAGTTACGTCCTTCTCCGTTGTGGGCTTATTTGCATTTTTTCTGCGACGTTCTCCCATTTAGCCTGAAGAACTACTGAAAATGTGACCACGAAACAGGTTCATAATTTTGGACCAAATGGCGAGACGTGAAGCGTGACTACAGCAAATCGAATGCGGCTTCATATGACGAGTCAGCATTGTAGCAAATCGAATGCTATAAGCACTGCCAAACTGTGTGATTCCATCAATAAAAAAAAGAAAGAAAAGATAAAAAAATGACAATCTTTGGCTTATGCCCCTCAACCCATGTAGCATTTCTATCCATAAAATTAAAAGCACTGCAAAACTTTGTGTTTCAAAAAAAAATAAAAAGAAACGAAAGAAGAAAACACGACAATCTTTGGCTTATGCCCCTCAACCCATGTAGCATTGTTATCCATAAATTTAACAGTGCTTTGCAGAAAAAAAAAGAACAAAACAAAACAACATAGACGTAATATTAATCAAACAGTTCGTGGTAACGAACTTTAAGTAAGAAGCGACCCGGCTCAATGGTAACTGAAACTCCAGAAAACGGTTTTTTGATACCAATAGATACATCAAAAGAATCAAATTTCAATGCTGAATTTAAATATATAACTTTCATTAAGTTTAGTCCTACCCATCAAAAGTTACGCGCCTGAGAAAATTTGGCTGCTTTTTGAGAAAAGGGGGAAAGACCCCCTAAAAGCTATAGAACCTTAATGAAAATCAGACCATCATATTCAGCGTATCCGAGAACCCTACTGTAGAGGTTTCAAGCTCATATCTACAAAAATGTGGAATTTTCCATTTTTTGCCAGAAGAAAGATCACGGATGCGTGTTTATTTGTTGTTTATTTTTTTTTTCCCAGGGGTGATCGTATCGACCCAGTAGTCCTAAAAAATCATGGGAGGGCTCATTGGAACGGAAATTAAAAGTTCTAGTGCCCTTTTTAAGTGACCAAAAAAATGGAGGGTAACTAGGCCCCCTCCCACACTCATTTTTTTCCCAAAGTCACCCGATCAAAATTTTGAGATAGCCATTTTGTTCAGCATGGTCGAAAATATGATAACTATGTCTTTTAGGATGACTTAATCCCCCGAAGTCCCCGGGGGGCGGGCTAAAAGTTATGAACTTTACCCAATATTAACATATGGTATTGGTTATTGGGAAGTATACAGAAGTTTTCAGGAGGGTTTTTTCTGGTAGTGGGGGGGGGGGGTTGGGGGTTATGTTGGAGGATCTGTCCATGAAGGAAGTTTTCATGGGCGAAGGGAAATTGCCATGAAGGGGGCACCGGACTTGCCAGCATTGTTTAGTGGTTATTGGGAAGTATACAGACATTTTCAGGAAGGATTTTTTTCTGGTGGGGGGGGGGGGAGGGATGGAGAAGGGGGTTACTCGGGAGAATCTTTCCGTGGGGGATGTTTCTTTGGGGTAAGGGACATTTCTATGAAGGGGGCGCCGGATTTCTAAGCATTATTTAAAAAACGATCAGAAATTAAATTAAAAAAACAAGTTTTTTCAACTGAAAGTAAGAAGCAACATTAGAACTTAAAACGAACAGAAATTATAACGTATATGAGGGGGTTCTCCCCCAAGTCAATACCTCACTCTTTACGCTACAGTTTTTTTTAGTGCTTTCAAAAGAGCTATCTATTCTAATTAAATGGCCTTTGTGATTCAGGGGTTTGTGAATTAAATTGGTTTTTAACTTTTAACGTAAAGAGCGTGGTATTGACTAGGGGGCGAATCCTCTCATATACTTAATAACATATACGTAGTAAAAAAAAACAATAAAAAAAACAAGCGATACGGCTCAATAGTAATCGAAACTTTAAAAACCGGAATTTTGATGTCAATAAATGTATCAAAAGAATGGGCTTATAATGTTGATTCTAAATATATAAATTTTATTAAGTTTAGTATTACTCATCAAAGGCTACGAGCCTGAGAAAATTTACCCGATTGTTTTAAGAGGGGGGAAACATCCCCTACAAGTGAAAGAATTTTAATGAAAATCACACCGTCAGATTCAGCGTATCAGAAAACTCTATTACATAGGTTTCAAACTCATATTTGCTAAAATCTGCAACTTTGTATTTTTTGCCAGAAGAAAAATATACGAATATAGAAGTTAGTTACGTAATTTAATTTGTAAATTACGTCATAACCAAATTTAGAGACATCCATTTAGCAAAAGAAAAATAAAATTTTTATGCAAATTTTGTTTACTTATTCAATGACGATGAGCCAAAATAAAAGCTGCATTAACTAAAAAACGATCAGAAATTAAATTAAAAAAACAAGTTTTTCAAACTGAAAGTAAGGAGCGACATTAAAACTTAAAACGAACAGAAATTATTCCGTATATGAAAGGGGCTGTCCCTTCCTCAACGCCTCGCTCTTTACGCTAAAGTTTGACTCTGTCTCACAACTTTATTTTTTAAAACAATAAAACACTTTAGCGTAAAGAGCGAAGCGTTGAGGAGGGGACAGCCCCTTTCATATAGGGAATAATTTCTGTTCGTTTTAAGTTTTAATGTCGCTCCTTACTTTCAGTTTAAAACCTTGTTTTTTTATTTAATTTATTGGAAACCAGGTCTACTGCATATCCAGTATTATTTTGTATTTATTATTTTTCAGTAAAAGGCTAGTTAATTTTAAAGATAACTATACTGCATTGGTTGAGGGGCTATAATTTTTTTTTTATTAAAGAAGAATTAAATGACAGAAAAAAAAGGAAAGATCTAAGAAGAAAACTAGAAAGTAAAAGAGGCTACCTAACTTCTGAATTAGCTTTTTTACAACAGTAAAAAAGAATTAGCTTTTTTTTAGCGCCATGGGGAGTTCCCAAAAGGACCAAGCTGGTCAACTGATAATTCCTTTGAGGTGATTTTCGGCGTTTTCCTAGCAGGTATGCTAGGAAAACATTTTATACATTTTGAGGGACTGTCCTTTCCTGAACTTTAAGAAGAAAATTTACTCCGATTAATAGAAAAAATAAAAAATAGGCTTTCCGATGATATATGTTTCATTAAAACTGAACATCTCTATTTCCGGGACAAACCGCGAGAAGTTATATGGTTTTTATAAGATTTCCGGGAAAGTAGGTGTCGGCTTTTAGTTTTGTGTCGCTTATTCGAATCTCTTATCCAAGCTCTACAAGCCAGGGCAAGACTGCCCAATCAATTCGAAATAGTTTGGCCAGACAAACTAAAAAAGTCGATAATGGGCAAGATAGGGTGAACATTTAAGGTACCGCATCCCCTTAACACCATATAAACTACCCAGCGCGGTTCAGAATAGTAACTTTGGTCCACCAGATTATGAAAAAAAGAAACGACTTAATAAAACACGAATACTGTAGGGTACTTACCTATCGAGTTGGATCACTTGGATTTTACTTCTTAGTCCATCTGTTCGGAGAAATTTTTTTTTCTGCCTCTTTCTCCTTCTTCAATGCTACCAATTTATGTTGTCGAGCCCTTGACTAACTCAAGAATTCTCAATGGCTCTTCAGCTGCTGATATTAGATAGTAAACTGGCGAACTGGGCGAATAATACATGGGTTATAAATGGATGGTCTTACGGTTTTAAACAAATTCATTCCTTTAAACTGATCTTTATAATTTCCCGAATTTCCTTTTTGCCGTTCCCGACAAAGATGCCCCTTCTAAAAACAATTGCACCCTTCCATTCTATAAGACATAATAGGATTACAATTCAACGGAATCAAAACCAAAATACTTGGCCGGCACGAAAACTTATGCCTCCAAAAATAAGTAGAAAGTAAGTGGATAAGTAGATTTAATATTTGGAAGTAGAATAGTCCAAAAATAAGTATTCTACTACCAAAATAAGTAGAAGCGGAAACACTGCTCATGATAGCACATAAGAAAGATGTTGAATCAATAAAATCAGAAACTGATCTGTCACTTCAACCTTTGCACGACCCAGTTGCACTATTAATCTCACTATTATCCAAGTTATTCTACATATACATGTAGCAGTTTCAAATTTCGACTAATTGCTAATTGTAATTTTCTTCCTGTATATTTTGTAAAAGAAAAAAAAGGCCTTTTTGTGAGGAAGCTTGGGCCCCCCAGAAAAATTAGGGTGGGCAATGGCCCCCCGCCCCCCCCCCAAATGGTGTCCCTGCTATCAACTATGTTAAACAAAATGGCTATCTCAATATGTTGATTGGATGTGTTTGGAAAATGGTGGGCGTGAGAGGGGGGTTAGTTGCCCTTCAATTACTTTTGACTATAAAAAGGGCACTAGTTCTTTCAATTTCCAATTGAAAGAGCCCTTTGTGAAGTTTCCACAACATCGCTTTCTATAAAAACATTATATGCCCCAGGGCATAACTTACAACCCTTGCCCTGAGGGCTGTGGGGGGAGGGGTTGTTATCCTCAAAGACCTAATTTCCAAAACTTTCAACAACGCTGAATAAAATGGCTATCTAAAAATTTTGATTGGATGTGGGGAAAAGGTGGGCGTTAGAGGGGGGTTATTTGCCCTCAAATCTCTTTCGACTATTAAAAATGGCACTAGTTTTTTGAATTTCCAGTCGAATGAGCCCTTTTTCAAGTTTCTACGACAAAGATTTCAATAAAAACCGTATATATCCCCAGGGCATAATTTATAACCCTTGCCCTGAAGACTGTGGCGGGAGTGTCCTGCTCAAAGGTATAATTTCCTGAACTTTAAACTGCGTGGAACAAAATGGCTACCTCAAAATTTTGATTGGATATGTTTGGGAAAATTCTGGGCGTGGAAGGGGTGTTGTTTGCCTTCCAATCATTTTCGACTATTACAAAGGGCACTAGCCCTCTCAATTTCCAATTGAATGAGCCCCTTTTGAAGTTTTTACGACAACCCTATCTATAAGAACCTTGTATGCCCCCAGGGCACAATTTACAACCCTTGTCCTGAGGGCAGTGGGGGGGTTGTCATCCTCAAAGATATAATTTCCAGAACTTAAAACTACGTTGAATGAAATGGCTATCTCAAAGTTTTGATTAGATGTGTTTGGGGAAAAGGTGGGCGTGAGAGGCGGATTAGTTGCCCTCTAATCACTTTCGACTATTTAAAAGGACACTTGCCCTTTGAATTTTCAATAGAATGAGCCTTTTTTAAAGTTTCTACGACAAAGTCTTCTATATGAAACCTTATGTGCCCCCAGGGCATAACTTACAACCCTTGCCCTAAGGGGGACTGTCCTCAAAACATAATTTCTATCTGGAAATCAACTACGCTGAACAAAATAGCTATCTTAAAATTTTGATTGGATGTGTTTGGGGAAACTTTTGGGCGTGGAAGGGGTGTTAGTTGCCTTCCAATCACTTTCGACTATTAAAAAGGGCAAGAGCCACTCCAATTTCCAATCGAATAACCCCTTTCCGAAGTTTCCAATTCCAATCACTTCCGACTATTAAAAAGGGCAAAACCCACTCCAATTTCCAATTGAATGAGCCCCTTTCGAAGTTTCTACGACAAGTTCTTCGATATGAAGTGCCCAGGTCTAAAGGAAAAAATAATAAATAATACATTGTGCCAACATCGTTCTTATATGCCCCAGGGGCATAACTTGAAACCCTTGCCCTGAGGGTTGTGGGGGAGTGTCCTCCTCAAAAATATATTTTTCATTTGGAAATCAACTACGCTGAACAAAATGGCTATCTCAAAATTTTGATTGGATGTGTTTGGGGAAATGGTGGGCGTGGATGGGGTGTTAGTTGCCATCCAATCCCTTTCGACTATTAAAAAGGCACAAGCCACTCCAATTTCCAATCGAATGAGCCATTTTCCAAGTTTCTACGACAACTCCTTTGATACGAAGTGCCCTAGTCTAAAAACAAGAAAAAAAAATACATTGTGCCAACATTGTTCTTTACTTAGTCAGTGCTATTGCGCTGCCTATGAGAGAAAGGGAGTCCCCTTTTCAAACAGTTCATGGTAACGAACTGTAAGTAAGGAGCAATGCGGCTCAGTAGTAACCGAAACTCTAAGAAACAGAGCCTTGATTACAATGGATACATAAAAAGAATCAAGTTTTGATGGTTATTCAAAAAATATAAAATTCATCAAATTTGATTTTTCTCATCGAAAGTTACGAGACTGAGGAGATTTGCTTAACTTTTTGAAAAAGGAAGGAAACATCCCCAAAACTTCAAGTGATCTTAATGAAAATCCAAACATCAGATTCAGCATATTGAGGACGGTTGCCCCCTCCTCAATACCTCGCTGTTTACGCTAAAGTTGTTTTTCCAACTTTAGAACAGCTTATTATTCTAATTAAAAGGCCTTTGTTTTTCAGTAGTCATTCTTAAACGATTGGAATAAAAAGTCAAACTTTAACGTAAAGAGCGAGGTATTGAGGAGGGGTAACCCCCTCATATACGCAAAAATTTCTGTTCGTTTTAAGTTTTAATGTTACTTATTACTTTCAGTTGAAAAAACTTTTTTTTGTGTTATTAATTTGAAGAAGGCAGGCGCACGAGAATTTATATCAGAGGGTTCATTTTGCAGAGGGGGGAAAGCCAAAATTGAAAAACACGGGAAACTTCTGAATTGATTTTAAAATATAGGAATTTAAGGAGGAATCGCCAAAACCTCTGAATTTTAAAGCGGAGGCACAATCTTTGTTTGCAAATCTGGCTCAGAATTTTCAGGGTTGTGCGTAAACGAATTTAAAGATGTTTCTTAAAAGGAGTTCTTTATATAAAAACCAGAAACAAAAGCAAACAATTAGTTAAGCTTAAAATAAACAAACACTATTACAAATGATTTAATAAGCCCAAAACAAACAGAATTTAAAATGGACTATCAAGTAAAATTTGTAAATAGCAGATATTGCCATGGACGAATAATTGAAACCTAAAACGAACAGAAGCTAAAAATAAAATAAAAAATCAAGTCAAACTTGAAATGAACATAAAAATAAATTAGTGGCCTACCGCTCCACCAAAACTTCTAAACGGTTGAATGAAATCAGTCACCTGTACCCCCCCCCCTATTTTGGTAAAAAATTTGTTTGGGGTGTCTGTTCTCACATAGTCATCTTTATGACATCGCGCAGATACAGTCGTCTGAACTTATCAAATATTGTGTCATGTCTTTTGAACGATTCACGGCAAAGCTTCAGATGGGTGCATGGGGGTAGTGCCCCCAGGAAAATATATAGAGCTCAAACCTCAAAAGTGACCAGTGCGAGATTTTTTCAATCTTTTTTACAATTAAAAAAAAATTAAGAGTCTTTTTACCGCAGAAATTAGAAAATTAAACAGGATTTACTGTCAAATAGTTCGGGAAAAATTATGCTGCTGCATACAACGTAAAACTGTTATTGCAGGAGGGAGCTAAGGGAATGTTGCTTGAAGTTCTTCACACCCAATACTCAAAGTCCCTTATATGACACTTGAAATGCATGGGCATCTGTGCTGCGATAATAAAGAAGGGTGAGTCGAGGGGCGAAAATGGTCCCCTGGAGCCCAGTATTGGTTGCCATTGATCTAGGGGTACTAATTTACGAAAATGTAGGGGACCGCAGGATTTTTTTTTCAATTTTTTAAAATGAAGACCAAAAAAACATAGATTTCAAAATTTAGGCCTGCATTTTTTTCGTTTTTAATGAAAATATCAAAAAGGTATTTTCCAAAATTTGCGCGGTCAATTGCCCCCACCACCTTACCCCCTCAGAGTGGTGTCCCCTTCGCTCTTCTGTACGGTAACAAGATGGAAAAACTCTATTTAAAAGTTCAATGTAATTTATTTATATTTCCTTTTTTCTGTAAAGTAATTTTTCTCGTTCATTTACCATTCTTTTTGGGCTTGTATCTATGTCCAAAGTTACAATACGGAATTTTCCTAATTACACCAGGACCTGGAGATAATTACTTGCATGGGAGGTGGAAAGTCAGTACCACCCGCCCGCACCCGCTAGTTTGATCCCTAAACTCAGACAAAACAGCGTTTAAAAATAGAGTAAGTAAACTAAAACGATTAAAAATACTTATAAAGAGCAAAAAGCTACATTTTTATTAAATCTCTGATTCAAATCTTTTTTTAATTCAGTAGTTTGCAGACAGGTCAACCCCACTTCCTCCTACCGAGGGATTACTGCTTAGCTAAGAAACATACGCATAATGGCGCTTGATGGTGTAGCAACTAATGTCAAAATTAGCCAATATTGATGGAAATAATGAGATTTGAGTAGCTAAAAAAGGTAAGATTAGGTCTATGGAGATTATACATTATGATAAGACATAAATTCTTAAACTTTAAGACATACTTTGAAGCTAAAAGAACAGTTATTACTTGTGGTTGTTTCTTGAGTTGCTGGTATTAAAGAAATCCCAAAATCCAAGTTTATGTGAAAAATCAGCCCCTGGTCGTTTTTACAATTTCAGCCACTTGTCTAGCTTATGTTTAAACTTATAATGCTTTTCCTTGGTACAAATCTAAAATTTAGTAAGCTAAAACATTGTAGGCTATCTTAGTAGCCTAATTTAAAACTTGCCATGTTAGCACAGGTCTTGGTGAAGATGTGCATAGCCCTAGACTAAGCCTTGGTCTAATTTTGTTTGTTTTCAGTTAGCCTATTCCTATAGTTTACCTAGGCTACATCATTTTTGCTCTAGGCCTACCAGTCTTAGGCTAACTTAGAAAAAGACTTGGTCGTGTTTATAGTTTGGGTTGGTCCTAGATTTTCTTTTTTTTTTTATTTAGCCTAGAACCCATAGTCATCAATTTTATCAGGTCTAATAAAGGTCAATATCTACCAAATCATATTATTGAGTTAGGACTAAAGTTAATACACCATTCGATGCCTTTTTTTATACTGATAACAAATATAATAAGCATTTATCACGGAAATTAATTAACGCCCCCCCCCCTATACAGTCCACAACCGAGTTATGGTAGGTATAGCCTATAGAGGGGGGGGGGGCTGAAAATAGTATCTAAAATTAATTATTATATAATTAGTAAAACGACTAAAAAAGGCGAAGAATGTTGCATTCAATTTATTCCAAAAAAAAAAAAATTGTTTTTTATATATTGACCATAATAAATTCAAAAGAATTCAAACAATTAGTTGGAAAATTTATTCTTGGATCCCAATTTGGGTCTCTGGGGTAAGACCCCAATTGCTCAGACAATGCCTAATCTTGGAGAAATAGCTGGGCTAGTTCAATCAATACATAACTTTCCTAAACATAGACAGCAGGTTCCCATCTTGGACATGAATTAGCCTAAATTCTTTTGGTAGTTGAATGGTAAAGGTTTTGACTTAAAAAAAAAGTAAGTAAGTATGATGGCATTAGACCCTTAAGGTCCAAACTGGGGTAAAATTCTACTTTAACTACTTTTGGCTATCTTGCGAAGTGGTTAGGACAGGTAAATGAAACTTTCAAGGATGGATCTATAGGCTAAAATATGTCCCGGGAATGGTATTTTGAGGTACCTACCTCCGTTCCTTCTCCCTCTAGAGGGTCCTGACCTTTAAAAATCTGTGTATTATAAAAGTGAAACCTTGCAAAATAGATTTTTTGCTTAAATAAAGTACAATAAAATTGTTTTTTGCTTCACAACTTTGCTCAATCCAAATTTATGATGTTTTAAAGATATGCAAATAAATTTCCTGAATTTTTAAAAAAAAAACATTAATATGACTTAAAATTCTACTCAAATAACAGGAATTGCATTTCAGAACTAAAACCAGAGAAAAAGAAACTGATAACTGAAAATTAAGGTAAAATGTTGTTTTGACAAAATTTCAATAGGTATAGAACTGTCATGTAAGCAAATTTCAGGACCCTCTAGAGTGAGAAAGAGTGGAGGTAGGTACTTCAAAGTACCTTCCCGGGACATACCTTAGCATGTAGATCCATCCCTGAAAGTTTCATTTTCTTAACCCAACCCCTTTCCAAGATAGCCAAAAGTAACTAAAGTAGAATTTTACCCCAAACTGGTGGTGCTGATCTCTGTTTTGTAGCCCTTCAGCCAGTAAGTGCAATTGGGGGCTGGTGGCCAACCATCCTGTGTTTTCGCACACCCTTTCTGCTTACCTTCCCCAGATTTCTCCAGGTACCCATTTAGAGCTGGGTTGACTCTGGCTAAGCTTACAGAGTCACACCACTGACCCGTGTCCCAAACCCAAATAACTGGCCATGCAAGGGATTGAACCCATGCCCCTTGGACAAAGAATTCTCAACCCAGTGCGCATCCACTTAGCCAGGATGGCTTAGACTTAGGCCTCTTTAGAAGGAGATATGTTAGAACAAAAAGAGACACATACTTAGATTGCTAATTTTATGCTTATTTTCATGGTTTGGTTTGTATTTTTGACAATTTGTCCCCAGCCCTCCTTTAATGGTCTCATATAGGCTTATGCTATATAGAGAAACTAGGCTAACCAAAAAATGAGGCAATTTTTACTTTATAATATGCAGCAAGTATCAATAAATCATATTTCCTTGTTTGTGAATCAGTTTTCATCAATTGATATGTTATTTTTCTACATAGCCTAAGGCTATATAAGACCATTAGGGGGGTGGGCATGACTTGTCAAAAATGCAAACCAAATGATGTAAATAAACAAAAAGATATTAAAATGTATCTTTTATAACCATGGACAGAAGGTTCCTAATCTTGGATAGGAGGTAGATAGTTGGGACCTGCTGATAGTTTGGATTTATTTCAGTATACTCAATGTAGAGGAATCACTAACATTATGAAAAAAAAAGTATACCCAAAAATAAACATGTAAAACCTCATTAATTTTAATATAAAACTCTAGATTTTTTTTTTTTTTTTTTTTTTTTTTTTGACTATTGTTGGGTTAGGTGAATGGACCCATATCCTAGATTATAGAGAGAAAGTACCTAATAGATGCCTCAAAGTGTCAATCAGATGTTCTAAGGGGTAACAAAAGGACCAGATATCAAATTAAGTACTAGGATATGCGCTGGTTTCAACTTTTAACTTTTTAACTTTCAACTTTTAAAAGACTAGAACTGATAATTTGTGATCAAATGAGTATCTTTCTATGACCTCAAGGGGGAGGTTGTGGATGAGGAAAGGGCAGTCCCCCTCCTTTACAGAATAAGTTCTGCTGTTTTTAGGGTTTAATGTTACTCTTCACTTTAATAACAGCAGCATAGACCAGAAATATTCCAAGAAATCAAGAGGGACTATATATCACCTTCTAACTCTACCCCCTTCCTTAGAACTAATTCTGTATTTATACAAAGAATCAATTGGAGTAAGGATGTTTTTTGAGGCATCTGTCCCCTCCCTAACTACTAAAAAATAGACAACACTACTTTACAGGTTTAAATTTCTTGTCTATAAATATTTAGAATTGTGTATACTTTACCAAAGAAAAATCATGGATGTGTGATCACAAATGTCAAAAACAGTTCTAGGATGATTGCTGGCTGGATTCCAATGACTTTTTACTTGAAACAGGACTAGAACTCTCAATTTACAATCAAATGAGCATCCTCCAGCATAGACCAGAAATATTCCCTGAAATCAAGAGGGATATTTCAACTTCTACCTCCTCTGCCTCTGTCCCTTCCTTAGAACTAATTCTGTCTTTATATGAAGGATAAATGAGAATTAGGATGTTTTGGCATTAAAATGCATCCTTTGATGTACCTACTCCCCTCCCTAACTACAGAACAATCAGAGAACCCTATTGTAGAGGTTTCAAGCTCTTATCTACATATATTTGGAATTAATTTAATATTTAATTTATGCCAAAGAATGATCATGGATAAAAACAACACCAAGTAAAACAATACAGAATTTATCTAAAACAGTGAAATTAGTTTAAACCTTAACAATATGTTGGCTCTATATTCAAGAGCTGTCTTCAGCAAACTATGCATATAAATGAAATAAAACTTGCAATAAAATAGGATCTTTAACACTAAAATTGAAAAACTTTAATGCTCCCAAGTTTGTTGTTTTATTATCTAATTTTTGACATAACACCTTTAAATTAGGTGTTGTTTTCTTAGACCAAACTGCCGTTCTAAGACGAACAAATAAACTTTCAAATGGGGATAAATCCATTTTTTTAGACAGTGAAAAAACAGGTACAAAAGTCCAGATATTTTGGTCACATATACAGCAACCGTCTTCAGTAGAAATATATACAACATATATATGGGAAATGAGACCAACCCAGTAAACATCTATAAACTCAACATTTGGTTTGTAATTACAAGACACGGAAGGCTTTGTAACTTTCATTGGAAATTTGGTTTACACTTGGGCAAGATTAAAGAAGGAAATTAACATCAAGAACTTTGAATGAACTTTGTCAATGAACTCTCTCTGAAAATAATCTAGTGAATAATCCAGAAGTTCAATATTTTGTTAATGAGCCGAGAAGTTATTTCATTTTGTTGTGTATAAATATGCTATTTTCAATTTTATTATTTTAGTATTTCTACTGAAGACAGTTGCTGTATTTGTGACTGAAATATCTGGACTGTTGTACCTGTTTTTTCACTGTCTAAATAAATGGATTTATCCCCATTTGAAAGTTTATTTGTTTGTTTTATTATCAAAAGGCATTGTGGTCGTTGTTGTTATTTAAAGGTCATGGATGTGTGTTGTTTTTTTTTCCAGGAATAATTGTATTGAACCAAGGGTCCTAGAGGATTGGGAGAGGGCTCATTTGAACAAAAATGCAAAGTTGAAAGTGCCCTGTTAATTGACCAATCAGAATAGAGGGCAACTAGTCCCCTATCCATACCCCCTTTTTCCCCAACGACATCCAAATGGAATTTTGAGATAGCTATTTGGTTTATCTTAACAATCTCCAAGTCAAACTAGCCATTCTCAACCGAATAAAACTGCAGCATCTTAGATTGCTAGGGCACATGCATTGTATAGATAGCACTTTTCTCCCAAAGATACCCTGTGAAGGCTGGGTACATGGTTCCTGACCTAGAGGGTGCCCCCCAAAGAGATGGAAGGACAACTTGTTGTCCTTCCAAATTATAACTAAACTAGGATGAAAAGTTGATGTTAGGTGACACAAATATTGGTCAATTGGTTAGCTTCCCTTACACAGGTTGAATTACTAGCAAGGATGGTGGATGCAGTGAAGATATAAAAAATAGAATTGTCAAGCTGCAGGGTGTTTTTGTACCTTGAAAAATTTTGCAAGAATTTGGAAGACCAGTCTTAAAATAATTGTATGAAAAACGTTATTCAGTCCCACTTTCCCAGGCTATTATAAAAGAACGGTTGAAAGATGATTATCTCATGTTTTACATAAATACAATGATAGGTTAAGAAAGATTGTGCTTGTTTGCAGTGCATTAGGGACTAAATAAAGAGTAAGACATCCCCAAATGCAGTGTTAAGAAGTTCTAAATAAGGACTGGAAGAAACAGGACTTCATGGGTGGGAGTAAAGAATGAAGCTAGGAAAAGTTTGGGTTGGAAGAAGGGCATGCAGCACTATGTAGGCTGGCCTCTGTTAGCTTCGTGCTGCAATGAGTTGCCAACAGTAGCAGTTGCATTACCATTCCATGTGTGCAAATTTCAACAAGTCTTAGTTTCAAGTAAGAAAATCATCCCTGACTTATTTATTTCAGGTCCGCCTTTACATAATTCTTATAAAAATGGCTTCAAGGTCATCTGGAGACAATGTTATGGTTTCAAACCTGCCCCTATTGTTTGCAAATGGCCAGCCTACATCACTTAATGCCATGTCTCTAGTAAGTCTCTCTCTCTCTCTGTCTCTTTCTCTCTCTTCTTTTTTTGTCTTTCTGTCCCTTCCTTCCCTGTGTTTAAGTTTTAAATGAAAGTTTGAGCCTTGTCAAGATTGTTTAAATAAAAAAATAATCTGGCGTATGTAAGAGTAATTTATTAAACTTAAAGATATCAAAAGAACATAAAAGATAGTAAGAATTATGATTTAAATCAAATGTAAGTAAGAAAAAATTATGTATAAAAGAAATAAGAGACGAATATTTCTTTTCATCATGTTAGTTGAAATTCCATGATTAAAATATTTTTCACTTTCGAACATCATCAAAGAATGGTCTAAGGACCTTTTCTTGCATTTTCGAGTATTGTACACAGTCTCGTTAAACCAGAATGCAACACTGAACAAGTATACTATAGCAAGATTATGTATTAGGACATCTTTATTTTTATTTTTAGTATCTTTATTTTTTGAACCAATTTGTAACACCAATTTAGTTGTTCAAAAGAATTCAGTTAGAAAGTTATTGATTTAACAATTTAAAAATAGTTATTTTCAAATAAGATCACAACCATACCTAGGAGTGGAAATTTGTGGCTCTTTAAGCAATTTTAATCTGCTTAAGACTTTTGCTGAAATTTTCAAGAAAGGAATTTGTTTGTTGTTTAAGATAAATATAGCTGCACAAGTTTAGTTCTAACTGAAAACAAGTTTGGCTCTTCTCTCATTTAAGTAGCATTTTATTTAAATAAGTTGTATTCCTTTCCTAGTTTATTCATTCTGTTTTGCAATTTTTGGCTCACTTCATATTTAAACCTCATTGGCAAGGCAACAAAAAAAAAACCTGACCAATCTGTAACTTACCCTCTGACCAAATTACCCTCTTTTTTTAACGAACGTGATCATCGACAAAGATAGCAACCTTCTATGTCCTATCATGCTCTAGGATTTTACCCCCACCCCTGGAAAATACCCCCCATGGCTGGTTGGTCTCCAATCACTTTCGACTTATAAAATAGGACCAGAACTCTCAATTTCTAATCTAATGAGCATCCTCCGAAGTTTCTGCCTAGCTAGCCGAAATATTTTCAAGGTCTAAACAAGTTTTACTGTCTTAGATAAATTCTCTGTTGTTTTACAATTCCAAGCATTTGCATGTAAGGGCTTTAAACCTCTACAATAGGGTCTCCTGACTGTTTTGCAGTTAGGGAAGGAGGGAGATGCCTCAAAGGGTGCATTTTAATGCCAAAACTTTCCAACTCTCATTGAGCTTTCAGATAAACACAGAATTAGTTCTGAGTGAAAGACAAGGAAAGGGTGGAGGTAGAAATTGATGAAAAATTCCCAGGGCCGTATCCATGACTTTATTTGGGGGGGGGGGGCTACAAAAAAAAACGTATCAAAAATGTGAAATGGACATTTAATCCCTCTTGGTTTCTCGGAATATTTCTAATCTACGCTGTTATTATGAAAGTGAAGACTAAAATTAAACCCCAAAATGAGTAGAATTTATTCCGTATAGGAGAGGGACTTCATCTTCCTCGCCTCCACCTCCACCTTATGGTCGCAGAAACTTCGGAGGATGCTCATTAAGTCGAAAGTAATTGGAAACCAACAAGCTTTGGGGTGGGGGGGGGGGTGTATTGGAACCGGCTCCCGTTCTATCAAATCCTTCGTTTCATTTCTTTATCTGTCTGTGAAATAGGTTTTTTCGGATGCTTAGAAATACGGTTATGCATCCTACGCATGACAGACAGGAATGGTGCCCACTGTACCATCAGAGACCATCCTCCACATTCAAAAGTTTTGCTCCGTGTAAAAAAAAAAAAAATTCAACGTGCACATTTGTGTGAGAGGGTATTGATGTGATCGTGCTCCTTCACAGGAATAGGGAATGAGAGCAACCGTATCACCATACTTTGTAATTATTTTAAAGGGTATCTATCCAACAAAAGAAGTGAAAAGATTATGGCCTAAAACGGCTTTTTTTTATTATTTTGATTTCCCACCCCTATCCGGAAAAATCATCTCATTGTGTTTGCACCTATGACTGTAACCCCTGGGTTACATTAACTGTGTAATGGGAGCTAGCATAACTGAAGAATCTAAACTTTTTTTTTTTTTTTTAAATGAATTCTAAGGCTCATTTGTAGAAAATCCTCAACTGCTTCCTGTTGAACAGGGTTTGTTCCTAGGGTGGGTGGTGCCCAGAAAATAATTAACCTCCCCACTTCCAAGTGGAAATTTTTATGTTAACTAGCAAATATTAGCAAATTTTGTTTGTAAACTAGCAAATTTTATGTTAGTCACCTTAAAAATATTGGCCATGATACACCTCCCAGCTCTGAAACCTGAAGCAGCTTGCCCTTTTTTGTACACCTCTGCTGATAAAACTTAGAACTGACTCAGGATCGGGTCAATAAATTGCTGGTACTTTTACAATGGAATACTGTCTGATCAAAGGTGGCAACGCTGTCCATTCGTTGATATGGTAAAGAAAGATTGAAACAAGAATATTTTAAACGAAGCCTAAGTATTCACCTAAGTACCTTGATGGACTTTGTATAAATATTCTTGGAGAAAACTTATGTTATATTTTTCCTTGGCATTTAGTATTGCAAAAACAGCTGTAGTCAGAGCCTTGAACGCAGATTCACTTTTGAGTCTGCATATCTTTTCTTTCTTTTTTAGATTCCATTATGTGTTTTTTTTTTTATGATAGTTACCAATTTCCTTGCATAGGTGGACCTTCAGTATTTTATCCCGTTCTTAATGAAGTGTGCCACAGGACAAGATCCAAAGTACTGGGAAACCTTACAAAAGCCATATTGGTGGCCAACTGATGTTCCCTTCTCTCAAGAAATTATTTACCCAAGTTTAGCTATTAGTGATATAAATCAGGTAAGTCTTTCTTCTTTGGGAGTTTAATATGTAGTTTTTGTACGTCGAGCTGTTTTAAAGGCATCTTGCTCTGTGAAGTCAGAACAATTTAATTTTGCCAAATCTGATATCCTTCCAGATCAGGTGCAGTAGTGACTCAAGAAATATGCTTCACATAGATGTTATAATGAATGGAAATGAGCATTCTTCTGGCATAAAATATACTTTACGCTCCTAATGTGTTGTGGCAAGCTTGGTAGATCAGTAACAGTAGTTGTAATATTTTACAATTACTAATTTTAGTAATTTGAATATGTGCAGCACGAGTACATGGGATACATCCCTGTAATCTACATTTGACTTGTCCTAGATCAAAAACAGATATTCTGAAGATTTTTAAAATCAGATGTGATTGCAGCAAAAGTGATTGCGCCACTGGAAAGTTAAGTTTTCTACCATTTTGTGGTGCATAACAACAATTTCAGCCCAAAAGTGGCAAAAATGGTATCGAGTGAGATTATGAGATATTCAATCGACTCAAAATTGTACTGAATATCTATTGTATGCAAAACTATGTATTGGGCATTCCAATTTTTGCAGTCATTATGCCAGGCGTTCGCAGATACGTACCTAAAAGTTTTATTCAACTGAGTTGATACATTTGAGGCTTCGTAAAACTATGTACTGTGGTATATAATTGCGCATCAGATATTATGGAGGAGGGCTAATAGATCTTTGCGCTGGTAGGGGAGGTGTTTGAAGCCTCAAAAAGCATATTTCTAAGATGAAATTTTCTAATTTTCGGTGATTCTTCAGACAAACATAGAAGGAAGGATAAGAGAGGGAACAGGATTCGATCTCTATTTCCCAATCATTTGGACTAAAGCCTGTAATTTGGGTGCTGGAGGGTGATAGCTCCGCCCTCATTCGATAAATATTTTAAGCGTAAAATAAAATGTTACATTCATATGCATGCCTGCACAATACAGAGATCATGAGCACCATCGAAAAATTTTTCCTGAGGCAGAGGGGAAGCAAGAACTACTTGGAGCTTTATTTTTATAAATATTTTGAATTGGAAAATTTCTTATTTTCCTATTTTTATATATGTTCATGTATTCCTGTTTCCCGGGGGGGGGGGGGTATTGCGCCCTATTCCTCTTTCTTTGCCGTGTCAATCGGGACATCCCTATAAAAAAAAAATGTGACCCCAAAATTTGTTTTTGATATTTCAACCCTCCCTCTTGAGAAATATTTAAGGGTACATTTTTTCGTGATGGTTATCGATTTTGACACAATGTAATGCTAAGATTAAACTTTGATGTAAAAATCAGGGGTAGAATAGAATGTGAGTGTTTAGAAAATCTATTATCTAGTGGCATAATATTATGTATATCTTTAATTAACAAAAACTAAACTTCCTTTTAAAACCAGGTTTGGACAAGTCGATTTCGAGTACTCGTGAATAACTGTTATATCCACTATGGCTGCAAATACCTTCTCGATTTCTCAGCGTACCTGCGTGACTGTGATAGGAAAGGCGTTACCTATCAGAGGAATAATGATGGAACAATCTCCATGTTTGATAGGACTGAAGGAAAACTTTTAGTCAAATTTAGAGATGTAAATAGGGTAGGTAATAATGGTGGTCCTTTTTTTCTTTATGTTTTTTGTTTGTTTATTTTGTTCTTTAAACTAAGGTAGATAGTCATAGAATTAAGGGATAATCGAGATCTTTGGGTTGACCTATGACGGACAATGTCGACTGGACTTCTCTTCCAACTCTAAATACTCTTTGTTGGGAAGAATATGCAAAATGACTGGACTTTTTTTCTTCTTCTTTTTGGGGGGGGGGGGCGGGGGAGTCAAAGAACTCCAGGAAGCAGACAATACATGCACTTTTTTATGACTTGTAAAAGCCTTCGGATAGAAAAGTAAAAGAGTAAGTATGACGGTACTAGACCCTTAAGGTCCAAACCGGTGGTGCTGATCTCCGTTTTCTGGCCCTTCAGCCAGGAAGTGCAATGGGGGGGGGGGCTGGGGGCCCGCCATCCTGTGCTTTCGCACACCCTTCCTGCTTACCTTCCCCAGATTTCTCCAGGTACCCATTTAGAGCTTAGTCGACTCTGGTTAAGCTATAGTGTATAGTCTTTTACAAGTACAAGAGAAAAATATTTTGCCTCCTCCCCCCAAACACAAAATTCCAAGTCCTCTCCTAGTTAATTTTAATGTGAGTCCACATGCTATTAATTTTTTTAATTCCGTTTTTTTTGTCTGTTTTTCGAAAGCCCAGTTCTAATGTTTACTTTGTAAAGACAAAAAAATGTGAATGAGACTTTTTTTTTAGTCAAATTTAAGTTTTTGACTGTCATGAGTGACAACCAAAGACCCTTTTGTATAATTACGTTAATTTATACTTCCCTTAGGCAGAATGTACTTGATTTGCCAAATGGGTATTCTGCCGTGATCTTTTTCTGCTTAATTCTATCTGTTTATAATGATGCTCTTGGCCATAAAGAAAATACGCTTGGGGATGGCTTGAAATACTGCAGTTTCGTATGGATAGTGTTTTAAGGTCTATGGCGAGAACCAAGCTTTAAACGAACGAGTAAAACTGGTCAAATATCTTGTGGGATCTCTGTTTTAGGTTATGATCACTTATGTCATAACAATTGAAAAATCTCAGTTTTTGTTCATATTTTAATACTTTTAAACTTTATTGATAAGTATCAAACTCTATTTTAAGATTTGATCAGAAGAGAGCAACAAGGTTCAAGGCAGTGTCTAATACAGACAAACTGGGTAGAATCCAATAAATAATACATAAAGGGAGTTCTTCTCTCTTTCTCTTTCTTTCTTTCTATGGATATTTTGATTATGGTGTTATATTTTTGGTTTTAAGCGGCCATTACCAGAGCATAGTTGGCAGCTTTTTCAAATACAGTGGGTAAATGTTATAAAATATAAATAATTATTGTAAATTTGTTACCCAAGAGAATAGGGAGAAATCTTTTTTTTCTTTTTTTTTTATTCCCTTTTCTTGGAGAAGTTGTCCGGCACCCTTTTCGCCCAGTTGGCATAGACCTGGCATGACTTGGTTTAATAATCAAAATCTTACCTGTCATCTGCGTTTGTGACAGAGTTTTTTGTTGTTCTTTTTTTTCTATATAGATAATTCCTGACAAATGAGAACTAGGCTCACTTAAACGCACAAGAGCTATACTTTTCATTTGTTCTCTTGTTTTGGATACAAATTTTTTCTGTTTTTTTTTTCTTTTGCCTTTTGTTTGTGTTTTTTTAGACAAAGTTACAAATTTTGTATCAAATGAAATTTTTGTTGTACTGCATATATGTAGTGAAGAAGCTTCTTAGTTAACTGTTGATTTATTTTACTTTAATCTCCTTTTTAAGTCTTTCAGAAATAATCTGTAATGTTCTTTCCAGGATTTCACCAAAAATATTCTAAACTTTTAAATTACTCCTTTCGGATTGCCCTATTACCACTTATGTGTGTATTTTTTTATATTTCTTTTTAGGATTATGATCTCGCTTATCGGCAAACACCTACTATGCGTATGGCGACCTTGCCAGTAATGCCAACACAACTTGTATCGCCTTCTCCCTTTGTAAGCCCCCCTCAGCAGCGTAGAATTGTTACTGCATCTATACCTCCACCTGGAAGTGTGCCCGAAATCCGGCCTGTGTCACACTTACAACCATCTCCTCAGTCAAGGCTGGTGCAGCCAAAACCCCCAGCTCCATTGCAGGGTGTTAGAGGAAATGTTCCGATGCGTCCAGTGCCTGGCACCTCTTCCACCTCTCTAAATGCGTATGAACATATTCAAATATTGTCTAACCGTCCTGATTTGGCAATCAAACCAGTTACTTCAAAAAGGCCAATTCTACCGGCAACAACATCTAGCATTTCTAATGCGCAATGGAATACTGAACAGAAAAAAGTTCCTTCATTACAAGTGGTAAGTTTTTACAATAAATTTTGAACATGCTGTGTTGTAATTGAATAGCGAGACATCTGAATAAACTATTATATTTTTTTTTCTAAATAATAGGTATACTTATCTCTCTCTCTCAAATGTTATAAGGGTTTAGGTATTAGAACTTACCACTACTGTACCTAACCTATTGTTATCTGTCTAATGCCACACACTGGTATCTCCCGATCTATCCAGCGTTATTTAAAGTTGCTTTAAGCCTTTGTCACCCTTAAAAATCACTAAGAATTTGCGTCATTTTCTATCACATAGCAGCATAATTTTATGACTTCCAGCTTATTTAAACTGAAGACTAACATAACGCTTATGTTAATATGTAACCGTATTAATCAACTAATTAAACGAATTTCGGCCTCGTAGTTTTAAACATGCATTTGTAGTGAATTGAATGTATAAGAGTGATTCTTTGATCAGATTTTAATGCCATTTTCAAAATTTAAATGACATTTGACCTACCCGCTATAGGATAATTTGTCATCACATGATGGGTAGGTCAAATTTCATTTCTTGAATATGGCATGGAAGTCTGATAAAAAAAAAGATTGCCTCTTGAGTTCAATTTAATTGGAGGTCAAATGAAAAACAAAATTTTTTCATTTTTTTTAGTTGGTTGGTGCATTAGTTGGAAAAATGTTCAAAGTCATTAAACACTCACATTCCAGTCTCCTTTGTATATTCATGAAGATATTAGGGGCTGGGTTTAATCTGAGCTGAATGAGTTAAAGGCAAACGTTGGTGGATTTTGGGTAGCCATTTTAATACTTTTTTGTATTACTGAGGCTCAACTCCCTAGGCATTGGATATGGTTTTGGTCCCCTTGTCCATCATTGATTTTCTGTTATTTTTAGTATTATTTAATCTTAATAATATTTTAACATTTTTTTTAGTTTATTGTTTGATACTAAAAAAGCTTAGAGACACTTTACAGTAATTTCAAATGAGAATAAAAGGTCGATTTTCACTTAATTGGACAATAAAAGACATAACTAAGCTTAACTGTTAAATAGAACTCTCAAAATCTACCCAGGAAAACTATGTTTGAAATTCCAAGGAATGCTAAGACTCCTGCATAACTTGATTTCTCGCTTCTTCTGATTATAATCCTCCCCATCTCCTTATTTGATCACTTTTTAGTACTTTGTAAAACTTAGTTCACAATTGTAGACGTTCTCGGTTGGTTTTTTTTTTTTTATTTATATATTGAATAAGATCCACATTACAACAATCTTTAGTATGTGTTATAAATTCTACGGTTAATCGCACTTTTTGAGCGCTCTTTCCAAGTAACTCGTAGTTCGAAAAAAAATTGTGTGAATAGTAAAACGACGAAAAATACAAAAAAAAATAAAAGAAAATAAAAGCGCTTAAAAAGAACACTAAAGTAGGTGTTTCTTGTTTTTTTTTTTTTTTTTTTTTTTTTTTTTTTTTTTTGCGGTATCGCTACATCTCTAAAATCCACTTGAGCTTGATTCGTTTAATTTGCTGCTGCTGTTTTTCTATTATTATCTTTCTTTACCTTTTCTTTTACAAAAGAAATCACGGCTGTTTTTAATTTGATATTTAAGTATGTGAACATTACCCATTTATTCGTTTATGTTCTTATCTTTTAACTCCCCACTCTTTTCCTAAACTGTCAACCCCTTTTAAGGTAGGGTGCTCTATAATATGTTTTTTCCTTCTTTTTTCACCAGAAGGGGCTTTTTTATCTAGTGTTTTTCTAACGAACTAAAGGGGAAAACACTTCGATACATTTATCTAGGACGGATATCAGTAATGTAGATTAAAAACAAAAAAAAATGTCTGGAGAAGGAGTCAAAACGTATTTTTTGATAGTTAGAGGAGGGCAAATTTGTCGTTTTTTTTCAGTTTTTACACAAAAAAAAACATTCAAAATCTGAGAGGGGGGCAGCCACCCTTCGAATGGACACTATTGAGTTATATAGTACATATAGAGAACATCATAGTGTCTTTTATTTACTTTGCAGAATTTACATCATTGTGACATGCCATAAGTAGCCACAATTTTTATGCGACACCCGTTCACTAATATTAATTGTGAAACATACTCTATTGTTATGAAAAAAGCTGTTAAATCATAAAATTATCGTCAAGGTATGACGAAAGATTTGACGACGGGCGGGTCAAAATAATTTTTATCCTATCCTCAGAAAAGAGATCCGCTACAGTTTTTTTTTTATTCCATTTTTTTATGGCTGTTGTCCGACATGCTGCATTATTCTCGGAGTTTCTTTTAGGCCATGCAGCGACATCCCTCACTGTTGTCAAACCCACTGCTGTGAAAGCTCTTGTTCATGCGTACTTTCTTTCCCTCTAGTGTACCTCCGATCGTTTCATTTTTTAATATCACGTTCCAAAGCTAGCAGGACGCGATTTTTTGGCACTTAAAATTACCGATGAAGTTAATAACCATGTTTATTTCAGGCACCTTCACAACGATCTCAACTCCAAAAAAACATTGTTGAAGTATCTACGCAAAATCCTGCCAGTTCTATAAGTCGAGAAGTTACAATGGCATTGCAAAAGAAGCTACACAATACAACTATTAGACCAGCCAATACTCAGCCAGCGAAATCAGATCCTAAACAACAAGTCCCACAAAATGTGGCAAATTTGTTAAAGTCGCTGCAAGTAAGCTATTCTAGATCGTTTGTCTTAAGATTTTTCCACAAATTCCTTCCATTTGCAATTTGAATTTTCTGGCAATCTTCAAAAAAAAGGAAGAAAATAACGAAATTATTTTAAAATTAATATAAACAGACGGATAATCCTAATAAAATTTAAAATGAATGTTTATATTCAACAAAACTTCTACTAAGAGAGCCTTCTTATAAAAAAAAGGATTTTTTTTAATTGGATTATTAAGCACGCTTAGTTTTTATTAAATTTCTTTGCAATATTAGATTTTACGTTCTAGTTTAGCAATGCCTGTCTCAAAAAAGTCGGTTTAAAAATGAATTTGTGGCGTAGGCTATTTTTAAGTTATGCTTACATGATATATATAGTGGTATTCAGGGATGTGCTATGAGAGTATGTGGTTGAAATGAAAACTCGCGGAATAGGCTGTTGTTAATCAGGTTTTACGTCATGAACGTGAAAATCTATGTCTATTTTGCCTTGCCATCTAATATGTGGATCTAGTTATTAGTTTTTTTTTATAGTTTTTTTATAATTTTTCCGTTCTTTCAAACCTATTTTGATCTTTTTCTGAGCAACTGGGTTAATCCTGTCCAAATTACTCGATGTGGTGTGGACAGCTGTTTTTTTTTTTTTTTTTTTTTTTTTTTTTTTTTTTTTTTTGATTCGTTCACTTCTTTTTTCCTTGCGCTGAAACAGTCTCGCTGTTTGTGCAAGCTTTTTTTTTTTCTTTTTTTTTCTGTCAGACTTATCACTATAGCTTCAGGTATTTAAGTCTAGCGAAAGAACAAAAGCTAAAAATACGCTTTAAAAAATTCCCAAATGACTGGGCAAACCATGTGTATTTGAGTTCATCAACTATTATAAGTTACATGAATGAATGAATGAATATTCATTTCCCATCATACAGTTAAACAACAAAACGCGATGGAGTATTATGAAAATAAAAGAAAGAAAAAGAAACGAACTCTGAACACATGACATAAACATCAAAACAAAATCAAAATATTCATTTTCCAGTGGTGTGAAGATGGGCGGTTTGATAAACATTTGAACTGAGAGTCCCCTGCAGGGAGGGGCTCCGTAAGACCGACACGTCGAACCACATAACCGTTTCTAAACCACCTAGGGATCTGTAGAAGGTACTTCGCAAAGTTAAAATAAGATTTGCTTATCAGAGATTGCTTATCAACATCGGTCAAAACGTCCCAAAAAGGCGTTAGATACAGTATATGCGGAAGGGCGATACTGTTGTACAACTTGGCCAGTAGCTTACGTTTAAGGCTAACTTGCGAATGAACAATACTAGCATATGCTGCACGTATTTTTGTCTCAGAATGCTTAATAAGGAGCTTTCTTGCATTCCTAAGGGAAGACCCAGTCGGTAAACCAAGGTAAACTAGCTCTGATTTAGGGGCAGTATCTGAAAAACCTAGTCTACGCTTTCTGGGACAAAAGAATCAGGGCAATCAAAAATAACACTTTTGAATTAGCAGCATTAATAGATAGACCTATGTTATCATAGCGAGTTGCAAGCTCATCAAATTTACATTGTAAACTGGTAATGGAACGGCACAGGTTCACTAGGTCGTCGGCATAATAGAGTACAGATGTAACACAACCTCTAGATACGTAGCTAGTAGGAATATCAGCCTGGGCAGGGAAAGCGGCATTATTATAAATGGTCGGGGAGGCTATTGCTCTTTGTTTTATACCAACGTAAACTAGGAGGTCTTCTTCAGCGAACGAGTCACCGAGTTTCAACCGGACTTTCAGACGGTGATACATGCAGTAAAGAGGCATTATAATGTCTAGGCTAACACCGAGGTTATGTATTTCAAGCATTGCTTGAAAGTGAAGAAGTGAACCGAAAGCATTTGTCACATCATGTGCACGTAATATCAACGTACTCCCCGACACCTCCGTATCTTGAAGAATAGAACATAAACTTCGTAAAGCATGGAAACATCCTAGGCCCGATTGAAACCCAAACTGAAACGGGGGCGTAATACAACGCTCATTTACCCGATCTACGATCAACGACTCGAAAATCTTCGCAAAAACACTAGAAACTGTGATGGACCTATACGACGATCAAGAAGAATGCAGTTTTCCCTTTTTTAGGATAGGTAAAATTAGGATAGGTAAAAATCTTTTTTAAAACCTTAAAACCTTTTTTAGGATAGGTAAAAATTATCTGAAAAAATAATGATAAATGACTATATAACATATAGTCACATGTTATATAGTATAACATGTGAAGAAAGACATCATCCGGGTCACTCTAAAAACTCAAACTTATCATCTTTATTTGTTGCAACTGACCTGGATAAATTTGGACCAATATTAAAAAAAATAGTTGAAGTTCATCACACATCACATACATCATTCTCCAGGGTCAATATTTCTCCCGTTGCACTATTTATTTTCAATCAATCATTTCTCTTGTTAGTTCCCAAGTTTTCTGTGGCTATCCTTCTTTCTCTTTAAGCTTTTGCTCAAAAATACTTCTTTTCTGCATTTCTTAGACTTGTATTCAGTTTATTTCGCCAAGCTATGCATAATTCCTTGTTCGTTCGCTCACTTTTTTTTTTTTTTTTTTTTGTCGGGTTAACTAATTGAGCTGTAAAAATATTATCTTTAATATATTTTTTTTTTTTTTTCATAATCACTAGAATAATCCAAAAAAGAATCTCTGTCAAATGGCTTCAATGCAACAGCTTAACTAATAAAACTGCGACTTCTCGTAAAATAAAGTAAACTTCAAACTTACATCCTGGACCTCGCCTGGAATGTCATCCCAGTCTCCTTTTTAAGTTTTATCATTGCAGCTTGGTTGATCATTGGAATAATTCTTGATTTTTTATCTTTAATTCCTTTTGATGCAAATAGAGTAACTAGCTTAAACTTCGAAGTGGTAAAATATTAATTCATAAGATCAATGTAAAAATTCCTCATCTGTCGTTTTATTAATTGCTCTTTAGATGGGTCCTGAAAACAATGAAAGCATTGAGGACGTCTACATGCAACAACACAGAAATTCAATTTACTTCCTGTGACATAGAAAGAAACATCTATAAACCTGCTCCCTATTTACTGATAAATCTTCTCTTACTACGATCTTATTACTCACCTTTAATTTAAGCTGAAAACCCTCTTTTGTTGGTAATGCACTCGACTTATTACCTATTGTTTACATCCAGAAATATCCAGTGATGGCGAGATATGATAATTTAACCACGTTTCAGTTATAGAAATCCCCAGAAAAAAACAAAAAACATGGTAAATAAACATAACATTAAGGATGTCTATCTAATACTGTCTCTCTATCTTGCTCCCTCCCTCACTATGTTTTGTCCCTCCCCCTCGCTCTCTCTCTTTCTCTCTTGTCCTGTTTTTCTTCCAGTCTTTCATTTCTGTTGCTATTCATAAGATTTGCTTCATTTTTCATGGGTCTATCTTTGTACATTTTTATATACGTTCAGATTTGTATTTGTTTTATTATTTGTAGAATATTTTATTTATTTATTTATTGTAGTGCGGACTATAGATCCTGTTTATTCGCAGGAAGGATATTTTGAATTCTCATTGATGTTTTACATTTTGAAGAAATTAACGTTAGACATACTAATCATTTTCATTTTTCATTTTTTAGCTGGGAAATTCTGTCTCTATCCAACTGCCAAATGATAAACCAAAACCTGCCCCTGTGGCTGATGCACCGATAAAACCATCCTTGACGGTTATACCTGGACCATCAGTTGCACCAATTGGATCTTCATCTCCTCAAGTATGTCTTTGTCTGTTTTTAGCCTAATTGTTATAAGTCTAGCTGACATTGAATTTTTTTATAGAAGTTTCACGGACCCCCTTACAAAGCTAGCAACGGGAAAGAGATGGAAAGGTTTTTGGAGGCTTGTTCTTGTATTTTTTCTAAAACAGGTCATTTCTCAACAAGGATCGAATCTTTCTGAAGTCACAGCTGCACACTATGAGACCGAAGGGTCCCATCCTCCAGGAAGCGCTGAAAAATAGGAGCCTTAATATCCACAGTTTTGTACTCCCACCTTATGTTAACAGTTGGATGGGTTTGCACCTCTACTTGCAGTCAAAATTATAGGGTACTTACAAGAAGATTGATTTCGTGTATTAAGTTTTTTTGGCGTGGATGTCCAAGTCATGTTGTTTTCACAATATTTTTGTAAATAAGAAGGTCTCCTACTATCACTGTTCTGTCCATGTTTGTTCCATGGATATCAAAAAATTTTAAATCTTCAGTTTTATATAACTTCAGAGGACAGAAAAGTATCGTTATATTTACGGGGGAACAAAGATAAAATAGTTTAAGTTAATCAAGAAGAAGGTCTATGCATTCTTAGGACAAAACGATCTTCTGCGAGTCTTCAATTTTGAAATTTTGTTACGGCTATGTTTGTAGATTGTATCACTATTTACCCAGAGAGAAAGAAAAATCCATCGCTTTTGAGCTTACATATGCTTCTTACAGCAAATCTCATTCACACGTATCAGATACAATAGCGATGCCTCTGATACGTGTGAATGAGTTTTATTTGAAATACTTCATTTTAAATATTTTTATTTAAAATATATTTAAAATATTTATTTAAACTATTTAAAATATTTAAAATATATAAATTTATTTAAAATATTTTCTTTTTTGGGAAAAAAATATTTTCAATTGGGGAAAAAAAAACATTGGAGACGTATTGCCTTTACTATAGGCAACGCTATAGCGTTGCCTAGGATTTTTTTTTTTTTTTTTTTTTTTTTTTTTCAGAGGCACTTCATATGGAAGAGGTCGTCGTATTAATTTCAAAGGGGCCTCATTCGATTGCAAATCGAGAGTTCTAGTGCGCTTTTTAAGAGTCAAAAGTGATCGAAGAACAACTAGCCTTCCCCTCCAACTCTTTCTCTCCTCTATCTCTCTCCTCTCTCTCTCTCGCACACTCTTTCTTCCTGTCCTTCACACTCTCTTTCTCACTCTAGGGTCACACACGTATTTTCTAAGCAGAAATGCACCCTATTATATTTTGGTGCAAAACTGTTACACTTGTAAAGAGAAATATAGTTTCAGTTATTTAGTATTATTTCATGATTTTAATGTGTCCAGTTTGTCGTTTTGTTTGAATAGCCAGGCTTCTTTGTTATTCCTAACATGTTTCATCGACGCATGTAGCAACACCTTTGACTCTGCATACCCTTGCTCAAAGTATGAAAAAAAAAATTAAATTGTCTCATTAATGCAGAAAATTCGTAACGATTCTCCTAAAATTATGCTGAATATCGCATAACCTTGCAGTTTGTGTGAAGACATATATATGAACCTAGCTTCTCATTAAGTCTGAAATGTGCATTTCAGGACCAGCCTTTTTATCAGACTGAGAGAATTTAGGTATCAGTGCAAGATTGTAATAGGTTGATAGCGATTAATTATTTGTATGTTCAAAAAATGGTTGTTTTGTCAGCGTGCCAGCTGTCGAGTTGAAATTGAAATCCGTAGCGTATCCCTCTAAACTGAGTATGCGGAACGTCTGGCATCTGCGTTTTGAACCCGAGATCTCACTTGATTCTTATGAGAAAACGAAACAGCCCCCCCCCCCCCAAAAAAAAAAAATAATACTAAAAGAGAAGCTTTTTAATTTTTTTGCTGTGCTGTAAGTTCATGTTTTGTAACTTCGCCTCTTTTTTTTCTTATAAACTAATTAATCATTTTTTCCAGGCAACTCCAACAGCGTCTGCCCAACATGTGCAAAAGAACAATCAAGCAAAGAATGTGACTCCTGTCAAAAATGAGAGCCCTAAAACAACGCCTAGGAAGTCTCTCCCGAGAACCAAAAGTAGACCGTCACTCCTTCCTAAGGTCCAGCGACCGATGGCTCAAAATGAGGACATTGTTGATATCTATTTATGCGATTTTTGTGACAAGCAGTTTACTAGTCTTCAACAAACAAAGGTCTTTTGACTTCCTTTTTTTTTATTATATGCGGTATTGTTGCCAAATCTTTGATTTATTGTCGTTTTGGATTCAGTTCTTACTCAACCTTCAACCATGTATTTCCTTGCCCGCAATATCCAATATGCAATATCCGCAAATGCCAATTTTATTATGTATGATCAAGTTTCTTCTAAGAAATTTCATTTACTTATATTAGAGGCTTATTCTAAATTAAATTTGTTTCTGGTAAAATAGTGCTTTAATTGGTAAAAAGCGACAATACCTATTACTCTTACTGGTCATGAGAGTGACAAACCGAATGTACGACATTGAAGGGGTCCTTCTCATTCACTGCTATGTTAGCTTACTGGCTTTTATTCTAAACTATACTAGTACTACACGTCACTGCAGCACCATCCTACCTGAGGCAAAAAGATACGCCCGCCTCTCCTCCATTCCAATCTATTTAAAGCCCCACTCTTTACATTCTCCTATGAAGTTCCTATTTCACTTAAATCTTTCTTTACGGCATCCTTCCACTCCATATGGGCACGTCTTACTTTCGTCGAGCTTTAGTTTAACTAAAATCCCATCTTTAGAGTGGACTCTGATCCTTTCAACAAGAGCTACCATCTAAGGGAAATGCCCTAACCTCTTTTAAATATTTCTATTTCCTCCCCCTCCTCGCCTTAGTATTACCCTTTGGATGAAC
Source organism: Artemia sp. Qi Xiang Cuo (assembly GCF_049724085.1). Lineage (NCBI taxonomy): Eukaryota > Metazoa > Arthropoda > Branchiopoda > Anostraca > Artemiidae > Artemia > Artemia sp. Qi Xiang Cuo. The sequence continues at coordinate 42,518,984 of NC_142804.1, read as the reverse complement.
CGCTATTCCTAGTTGCTTTACATAGGCTAAAGTCTGCCACGTTCGCAAGGAGTATTTTCATTATCACCTACGGAACAAGTACTGACAAAACCTATCCTCTCCACACAAAAAAAGTGACCCTTTGTCCGCGTCTCCGGAGACGATTCCATACCTATGCGAACCTGGCAACTACATAGCGTAGTTACACAATTCAATACAACTTAGGAGAATAGATTGCGTCTCGATCAGATGCAAAGTATAATCACCTACGGAACCGGTTCCGTAGGTGATTATGCTTTGATCAGATGTGGTCTGCAATAAAGAGACGGATCCTGATATAAAGCTTGTGATTAGAATTAGGATAATGAAAAAATGAGGGTGTTTTATTGCGGAGCATATTTAAATTAATGCCTTCTATTATGAAATTGTTTCACCATACCCTATTAGATTTTTTTTGATGTTTATCGACACCCATTTATCACGCCTATATTTATGATTTGAGAGTGCTACGCGTAATTACTCGCATATCGAATGGAAAATTGCTTTGATTAATATAATTGTATTCATCTTCCTCTAATCTATCCCTTTTTCTCAATGTTATTGACGTCGAAACTTGAAAATATGATAATTTATTTCGAAAGTATTTATTTTTCTTGTCATTGCATGGCAACTGGATTAAAGAAATTAGCCGCGTAAATTGTGTTGATAGTATTTGATAGAATCTACTTTTATTTAATTTGGTTCAGAACCGTACGAAATTTACTTCTTGTGTGTCCCCTAAGCTCCTTGATTGGCGGCCGGGATATGCTGATATAGGCCCACTATACTCTTTGGAAGGAAAGCAAAAAAAAGCACACACATATGGGATGCTTTGTTTCATGAGCAGCTTTTACATGTATTTTTATTGTTGTGTGCTGCAAAATTAATTATAGTATGGAACACTCGTCAACTGATTCAGATTTTTTTTTTTTTCGTTTCGCACGAATTTAGCTCGCTTTTTCAGAGCTTATTTGAAACCAGATTAGTCCTATATATGAGTAATACGAAACAGACGAATAAAAGTGTGCTTTATTTGGAATGAAAGTAGATCATCAACGTAAAGACAATGATTTCCTCTCCTTACTTACCGAAATAATTTGCGATGGTTACTTAAAGTAGACCTGCGAATCATAAAGAAATTCCAATTTCCAGACTGGAAATCTATCCGTTGTTCCAGGCAATAATTGTTGCTTTGATAGAAGCTCATAAAATAATGGAAAGAAAAATCAAAACGACGTAGTTTGTTGTAAAACAATTTCGTTTGAAAATCAGTATGCTATTCTCTAGAGTTCTTTCACTTCTCCTTCGAAGCGTTTACGGATTTTCTCGTGGAACATCATCGCTACTTGCGGATCAAAGAAAAAGCAAAAAAGACAAGGGGGAATTACTATTGATTGATAAAAACAAACATGACTTTCTTGTGAAAAATACTACCCCGAAACGTTGGAATGAGTTTCAAGAACAGTTAGGATAATGATAATCTTGATCAGAAGTGGGTTTGCAGATGTTGTTTAATGGTACATGACCGCTGTATTAATAGTTCTTCCAATTTTTTCTTTTTTTTTTTAATTGAAAGAAGAAAATAAATAATCCCAACCTATTAATTTGCTGAATAATTTTCCATTCCAAAATCATAATTGACAATCATTCCATAAAATATTTTTCATTTCTGTAAAATAGTTTTAAGAGAATCGAGAATCGCTAGAAGTACCATTGCTTTAGAAAAAATTCTTTTTAGAATAATCCAAAAAAGTTTTTAGCAAATTCAAACAATATAAGAACAGATAAATATGGCTAACCACGGAATAAAAAATATTTAAAATTAAATCCTTTTAACTTAGCTGCTTTTAATTTTTCCGCATAGAGCACTTCTTTCCATCTTCTGGTTTTCAAATTTAGTGATGTAGAAGATACGCATTCGAAAAAAATACTGTACAAAACAGCATTTCCTCTTACAAAACAACATCTCCTCTTACAAGGAAATGGAAACAATAAACAAAAAATATAGTATCTAAGACGAAACTTGGATTTCGAGAGGCTTAAAAGTGCTAGTTTTTTCTACATAACTTTTTTGTGCTTTGAAACTTCGAAATATTGGGGTTTACCATTAAAAGCTGCACCTTCCCATAAATTGACCTTAAGTTTGGGGGTAAGTAGCCAAAGTATTTGAAATTGAGCTATACAGCTGTGATTTTCCTGTCATTCATCGTCTTTATAATTAGTGTAAATTGTAAAATATTTCCCTTAATCATTTTTGTTTGCTCACTATTTCTCACTGATTAGGCTAAAGCCTTGAATTAACCCAATAAAACGTGTATAACTACGGCCAATTTCCAGATTTCTCATTATCCTATAACCTATAGCATAGACTAGGTCAGTATTTGCTAGTTTTCGGCTCACTCGGGGTTCGGGTCTAGGCCCCGGGACCCTATCCTGAATTCCTCCATCTCCTCGAAAAGTTTGTTTTATAGAATCTAGGGGATGAAAGGAATCCCACTATTCCTTAATTTTCTAAACTTATATTTTGATAGCCTTTAACATTGAATTCTAAGTAGATCATTATATTTTTATTTCTTAGCTATCTCATTATGGTATAAGAATAGAACTTTTCTGAAGTTTGAAAAAAAAAACATTTCAAATATTTCATAGCCTACCTGTTATTTGGCACAGCAAGTAATTTGACTCCTTTTTCTTTTGCATTTTTTCGATTATTATCGCACCCTTCGAAAAGGCATCGAACGCCCATTCTGGTTGTTAGCCGGCAGCAGTTAATAATAATCAGTTCTCTAGGAACAATACTTCTTCATATGCATATCTCACGATTTACTCTTTAATTTCAACCTGCTAATATTCGATAATTTCCCGGTCACTCGTTGCATGAATCACGCTCTAGCATAATTTATTGGCTCGGAGCGATCAAGTAGTACAGCATTTTGCGTCTAGAGGCGCTGAGGTACGCGGGGTCACTTTTGGAGAGTTTTGTCAGTACTTGTTCCGTAGGTGATTATACTTTGCCCATAAGCAACTTCCCCTTTATCTCGCTGACAATGAAAAACAAGAAAGCACTCTGGAGGTGTTCTAACTGCTTAGGAGTTTATCATTTAGTGGTTTAGCGTTTTAATAGAACAACATAGAAAAGTCGAGTTTTATAGAAGGGCGAAAAAGGGTTTTGACTTTCTTTCGACCTCAAGATGAGATCAATGCAGTTTAGACTTTCTCTTAAATTCAGTAAAGACAGCGGCCGAAGGAACTGAAAGGAAGGTCTCGAAAAAGAAATCGAAATATCGTATAATGCACCCCTTACCGAAATTTGCAATTTTAAGAAATAGGCTACCGAGTTTGTCTTCTTTAACTTCTTTAGTTGAATATTTAAACGCATTTCACCCGGAAAGTTTACATAACAATTTATCTTTTTTGGCATTCATATCTTTATGGGTTAGTATCCGTCTTAACTTTTTTCAACTAACCAACAAATATTGAATGAACCATAATTTTTATATAACCAAATGTGCAAAGGACGTATATATCAAATAGTGTCGTATCTGACATCTATAGAAATGAGTTTTTCCTGATATTAAAATGAATATTTTACCTTTACCGGTTTTCGGGGTATTGAGGAGTGAACGTCATTCAATAGGTATAAAAGCCGTTCCCATGTGGGCAACCAACCAGAGTCATGTTGGATACTTAACAGCACGTGATGTGTACAGGAAACTTGTAATTTTAACATCCTAACGGCTTTCAAATGATTTATAGAGTAATTAGATAATTTCAGTCAATCGACCTTCGCGGTTCTAATTTGACCTCCATATTTTTTCTAATTGCTGCTTCACCAAATCAACGTAACTGACAAAATTTTATGGCGGATCAAATTCTTGAGAACTTATCTGGACAATATGGAATGCTGCTTAGTAGCAGAAATTAGCCGTACCTTTCGATTTCCGAATACATTACCGGCCCCAATATTCGTCCGAAGGACCTCTAATAACTGCTAGAAAAATTGTGAATGATGGACGCACTTTTCGTGTTTGTCCCCCCCCCCCCCCACCAGAAAGAAAATACTTTAATCTAACATTATCATTTTACATTAAAGGATGTCAGTGACCGATAAACTTGGTCTTGAAATGTTAGATTTATCTCGATAGCCAAATCGAGCTAAGTAAATTCATACCCATTTTGCTTTACATACAAATTTCCTACCGCTCTATAAGTGAACTGGCATAGAGTGAGATCTTATGTCTTGGTTTCTATATAGTTTTGTAGCTTCATTGAAGAAGTAGAAGCACTTTATTCAATTTAAGAAACAATAGATATTGCAAGTTTTGATTCTAATCTTTTTTCTTTTCTTTTTTCTACAGATGTTCTTGCAGTAACTTACATTTATTTTTTAGCTTTTTGACTATTTCTTGTCTTGTTGTTTTCCCAACAAAGAATATTACTCATTTGGCAATTACAAAAATCAAAGTATGCCAATTGTTTGATTAATAGTCGCTTACATTTTGTATATTTAAGGTGCACGAAGCGACATGTGAAGCTAAAAGTAAAGTCACTGCTACCAAGCGACTATCTGCCATCACCAAGCCGCCCGAGCCAGAAATAGTTGAAATTTCAGATGATAATCCAGTAAGTTTTATTTTGATCAATTCTAGTGTCAATTGTATACATCGCCATGTGTCCCATATTAATTATAAAGAACTTAACACATTGATGATCTCGCCAGATCCATATGATCTTGCTAGAAACTTCTATTGTTGACAGGCATGTAATGAACTATTCTAGGTATACACTCTTTGTTCATTCGAAGGTCATATCTGAGCCATCAAAGTAACAAACCTTAGCAAATAGCAGCATCAAATGTCGCAATAATATATTCCTAGTTCATTTGTTATTTTAAAATTTTCAATCCTGTTACTTTTGTGGTTTGATGAAGGTAGCTATAAATTGTAAATGTTAAGTAATTGAATATTATATATATTAGGTTAGTCTATTTTATATATATATTTTATTTTATTTTTATTTTTCTATGCTGAAGACGCCTTGTTAGATACGGGCGAAATATTCGTTTGATTTTGTTGTTGTTCCCTTTTCATTTACTGGCCATAGATCCGTTTGTCGTCTTTACATTCATTTCTTTGTGTTTTTTACCACCTATTCTTCTCTTCCCTGCTATATTGGAAGGGATGAGGCAACTTCATTGATTTGTTCACATTTTGCAGCTCATTGCCAAGTTTTATTCGTAGAATTTTCCTTGAGGAACTTCCTTAAAAAATGTAAAGTGTTACAAACTCGTGGGTGCATGACCCACTGTTGGGGGCAACTTTATGCAGATCAATTCGGAGTAGTTTGCCCTAGGGATCCTTCTACCAAAGCCGTCTGTTGATTTCTTGGAATTAAAATGGAGCAAAATTAAATAAAATGGGTTTCTTGGAGCTAGATAAGGGACTAGCTATATCGTGCCTATTCTGGCGTTGTTGGTATTGCAAATTACCTGATTACAAGTTATTATATAATCCCAATAACAGAATATAAACAGAAAGAGACCATAGTTCTTAAAAATAAGGATATTAAGGCTATGAATGGCCTTTGGCAATAGCTTATTTTAATATATGGACGAAAAAAAATTATTTATTAATGTCTAGTATTACTCTAAATATCGTGCTCTAAAAGATCAAAACTTTTTAAAAATTTCCTATTGTTTTATTAACTGTTTATCTTTAGATCCACTATAAAAATAGTCAGTATGTGCGTTTCACAGTACCAGCGAAAAATGGTAAAAGCCTTAAACGGGAAAATCGATAAAAATAAACATAGTTCGTCAATATCCAAACAGATATCTTTGAGTAGATAAATAAGCAATTTAATTCTAAAACCATAGTTCCCGTGGAAGGCTTTAAAATTTTACGTACGCTCTCCAATGAAAATACAGTAAATTAGTTATACCATTTGTGTTGGGCATGTACCTAATTTATTTATAGCAAGGAAAAATCTAGATGGCGTAACTATTTATCCCATGCCTAGACATTTTATGTCTAAGCACCTGCTGTATTTTTCGCGATTGTCTTGTAGTTTTTATTCATTAAGTGGTAACCGTGTAAGTTATTTTTATTATATTTCAGATTGACTTTTTAAAGTATTATGGATTGGTGCAGGGATTGAAGTCGGAAGTCGGAAGAAGTAGAAAATTTTTACCGAAGGTGATCGACGAGGCTCCTAGAAAGCTTTTCTTGGTCCATCAACTCCGGTAAGTCTCTGAACAATGTATGAGTGTTGCCTTTCCAAATCAGCCAAGTCAGTGGGAAAAAAATTAAAAATTTGACGAAGAATATATACTAATGGCTTGATTACATCTAAGAGTGGGTCAGAAACCTGAAAAAAGGCTATTGTATCTTTAAGCATGCTTTAGTACGATCTTTAAGCCTTTGGCGGCTGAATCGCCCAAAACGTGAAAGGAGAAAACCGCTGAAACTCCCCTCCCCTCCAAAAAAAACTACAAAGTATTATGCATCAAACGTGGACTGTAGAAAAAAATGCAGTTTATTTTTAAATCTAGATCACAAACATGGGCAAGAATCACGGCCGTGTTCAGGGGAGGGTTTGGTGAAGGGGTTTGAATCGCCCACCCCCGGAATGTTTGTCTGACTCGGAAAAACGTAACAAAAATGCATCATAACACATTTTTATTCAGCTTTTTAAAGTTTTTTTTACACAGGAAATTAAGTTTTAAAGTTTTCTGTATTAAGAAATAATTTTCGTACTTGTTCTTCTTAATTTTCTTCTTGCCCTATGGTCTTTCTTATCTTCTTTCCAAGATTAACGCTAAGTCTTTTACATAAAGCTGGCTCACAGGTTGTTGGCTATAAGAAAGGACATAGAAACAAAAATAGTACAAATTCAAAGAATTTGTTTAAACATATAGTCGGTAAAAAATGAAGTCAGTAGTATAAATAATAACGTCAAAGAACATGCGTCAGAATCGTTGTTTAAAAACTAAGGAACATTGTATAAGTGGGTCACTAACAAAATACTTTCCTAGAACCACTAGGTGAGTCTGCAAAGCCTAAAACTTTCCTGAGAGGAAAATGCACCAAAATATTTTAGACAAAGCGTTTTCTGATAATAACAATACATTTCAACTCATCGTAATGTGCTTACTACTACTACTACTAACAACTCACTGCAGCACCAAGCCGCCTGAGGCCAACACAGCTGAGCATGCTCCCCTTTTACACCCGCCCACGAAGTTCCCATTTCCTTTAATTCTTTCTTTGTGATGTCCTCCTATCCCAAACGAGGACGACCTGCTTTCCGTTTAGCCCTAGACGGTTGTCCGAAAAGAACAATCTCCGGCAATCTGTCATCCGCACAACGTGCCCTAACCACCTCAACCTTTCTTTCATTATAGCCCTAGAGAGCGGTATTGAACCACATTTTTCGTATAGCCTATTGTTTGAAATACGGTCTGTCAGCCGGGTACCCAGAACAATCCTTAAGCAATTTCTCTGGAAAACATCTGGCAAATCTTCATCCGCTTTTCGGAGCGTCCATGCTTCAGAGCCATATTTGACCGCTTTCATCAATGTAGCTTCTAAAATCTTGGTTTGTAGACTTATCTTCCTATTCTTCCAAACTTTTTTAACTCTGAAAAAGTAGAATAGCCTTCGCTATTCTACTTTTAGCATCTTCAGTGTTCCCACCATCTTTACTAACAATACTACCAAGGTAAGTGAAGCTGCCCACCTGATCAATCTTTTCATTACCCAACGTCACCTTTTCATCTTGACTTATTCCTAGCCTTAGTGGCCTAGTCTTCTTAACATTGATTTTCGAACCTATTCTAGCACCCTGAACTTGCAAAACCTCTAAAACTTCATTCATTTTGCTCACACTCTCATCAAGGATGCTTAAATCATCAGCATAATCTTAAGTCCAGGAGACTTTTTCCTCCGCATTTTATTCCGTGGTCTGCCATTGCCTTTCCTGTGCCCCTTAAGACAAAGTCCATCAAACTAATCCATAAAAAGGGGAATAGAACACAACCCTGCTTAACTCCTGATTTAATACAAAACCAGCTGCTAACCTTATTTCCTACCTTAACCGCAGCAGTATTATTCTCGTACATAGCACTAATCACTTTAATGTGTTTGTCTGGTATACCATACAAGGGTAAAACCTTTACTAAATCTTTTCTATCAACAGAATCGAACGCTTAACCTAAAATCGTTAGGTACCTCCCCTTTTTTCAAATTAATATTCAGAATCTTCAGTAACTCATTTCTAGCCTCAGAGCCACCATATTGATGAAACTCATTTACCACCCTATCAGCACCTGCAGCCTTAATATTTTTAATCCTTTTCGTACTGTCTCTAATTCCTCCTCACAAAACAAGTCTTCCTTCACATCCAAGGTATCACAAACTTTTTCATTTTCCTCTATATCTTTCCCTGCAACTCTCTCAGTTAAGCAAACTCTCAAAATGTTCGGCCCATTTCTCTTTAGTTCTTTCCTTATCGCTAATTGCGGTTCCATTCGTATCTTTAACTGGGCCAAGTCCGGATTGACTACTCCCTCTCAATTTGTTAACATGCCAGTACAATATTTTACTGTTATGCCGTCTAGCTGCATCTTCCATATCCTCGGCAATTTTATCCATGGCCTCCACTTCACACCTCCTTAGTTCATATTTTAATGCTTTCTCCACTTTCTTTACATTCCTTTTGTTTTTAATCCTTTTAGTACTGTCGCTAATTCCTCCTCACAAAACAAATCTTCCTTCACAACCAAGGTATCACAAATTTTTTCATTTTCCTCTATATCTTTTCCTGCAACTCTATCTCGGTTAAGCAAATTTTCAAAATATTTGGCCCATTTCTCTTTAGTTTTTTCCTTATGGCTAATTGCGGCCCCATTCCTATCTTTAACTGGGCCAAATACGGATTGACTACTCCCTCTCAATTTGTTAACATGCCAGTACAATATTTTACTATTATGCCGTCTAGCTGCATCTTCCAGATCCTCGGCAATTTTATCCATGGCCTCCACTTTACACCACCTTAGTTCATATTGTATTAGTTTCTCCACTTTCTTTACATTCCTTTCGTTTTTATATGCTCTATCACTCAGATAATTCTTGTACAAGTCCCTCCTCCTTTCTATCAAAGATAAAGCTTTTTTAACAATATTCCTAGCCGCAGTTCTATCTCTCTTCCCTGAGACACCTTCAGCATCTTCACAAATTATTTTTCTAAAATTATTCCAACCGTCTTCCACATAATCAAGTTTTAAACTCTCAAGTTTAGTACTCAACTGTTCCGGGAAAGTTTCTCTCAAATTCTCATCCTGGAATCTACCAACATCGTAACTTCCCGGGAGGTAGTTACCCTTCTGATATTTCAGCTTGAAATTGACCCTTGACACTACTAGATAGTGATCTTTACTTTTAACATCAATAACAGCACTCCTATATACCCTAGTATCTTGTATTGATCCTGCCAGTCTTCGGTTTACTATAACATAATCAATAAGGTTTGCGGTCTTACCATCACGTGAATACCATGTTTACTTATGAGCCATTTTATAACCAAACACCGTATTGGTTATAACTAGATTGTTATACCTACAGAATTGCAAAAGTCTGTATCCATTACTGTTTTCTTTTCCTACACCAAATTTACCTAGGCAAGGATACCATCTATCCTCATTTCTGCCGACCTGGGCGTTAAAATCTCCTAGGAAAAACATCATATTTCTACCTGGGACCCTGTCTATTTGCTCCTGTAACTGCAAGTAAAATTCATCTGAGTCACGAGTATCTCCGTCAGTCGGTTCTACAGGGGCATATACAAATATAACTGATGCTCTGAGCTTTTTAGTCTTAAAATTAGCAATTAGTATACTATTATTAATACCTTCCCAGCCTATACAAGACTTGACAGCTTCCTTATTCATCGTGAGTCTTATTCCCTGTTTATGTAGCCCATCCTTCCTTTCTGAGTAAACAAATTCTATATCACCTAATTTCATGCTTCCTACCCCGGGCATATGAGTTTCTGAAACTCCTAATAAATCCAGTTAGAATAGTCTGAATTCCTCTGTCAAAATGTCGACACGATAGTCATTTTTTAACGTCGTAACATTCCAAGTTCCAATTTTCATGTTCTTTAAATCATTGAAATTATTTTCGCCTCAGGAAAAACAATGATCCCGGATACCAGTGCAGGACGGGGATCACACATCTTCTCAAATCTACACCGAAGCGCTTAAGCCGGCTTAGAGCCGGACAGCAAGAAGTCCCTGGAACCTCCATGAATGGGGGCTTTGGCAATCCTGGGGCCATATTGGTCTAAACGTGGTTTTCAACACTTGCCGATGCTCTTCTATAAATAAAAGTCGAAATCCTGCATTAACAATCTCAAGCCTATTACCTTTGACTTATTATATATTTATGCCTACAAATATTATGCTACTACGGGGAGGCAGTTCATAATAGATAAATTAGCTAGGAAGAGGTTTTTCAGCCCGAAGACGCCAGTCAAAACATACCAAGCCCAGAAGAATTGTCCATTAGTCAGAATCCCGTCCGAATGCTGTGTCGTTTTCTAGGCTATAATTTCCTCGAGGGGCACCACTCCTCAAGTGGGAATAGAGTTGACCGCAAGGTCCCCAGTCTTGCAGGTACCCCGAAAGGGTCGAGGCAGCCCTTTGTAGAGGTCGTTGTCCATAGATCTGGATCTTACGCCCTGGCGTAGTTGTCCTCCTATAGAGGATCTCCCGCGATGGTGATGGTGTTCTGCATCACCATGCAATTTAACCCATTACTAGGACTACAAGTAATCCCAGTAACCCATTACTGGGACTACGAAGCAAACATCACACTTTGATAAATCAGCATAATACTATTTAAATGGTTTACTTCCCTGATTTTGCATGTCCAGTTGTAACTCTAAATAGGATTGCTGTCACTTTCCTATTTGGATAGCAAAAGTTTGAAAAATTTGGAATTAGAAAATCTCAAAAATTAATTATTTGGAATAGTTTAAGCAGCGATTCGGAATAGTAAGTGCAGTATTTCTAACTTGTTCTCTTGGATCGGACATTAGCACAAAGCTAAAATATATGTAGCTACAGTGACATGCGCAATAAATTGCAGCCTAATGCCAGATTATCTGCCCTTCCGTTAAAGTATGTACCTATGTGGGCTGGGATCCAAGTAAATTCAATATCGTAACCGGAAATGTCGCAACTATTTGAAGCGTCCTCAATTGACCAAGCAATAGAAAAAAGAGTTACTGACTTGGCTTGTGAAGATAATCCTGCTCTTCTGGGAGGCTGTTCACTTAATCTAATTATAAAAGATGCGGTGGTGTCTGCTAAATGGTTATGCAGGGGATGTTAAATCAGTTTTTATAGTAGCTTTGTCTATATTTTTCAATTCGTACAATTGAGAAACTTAGGAATTGTTAAGTGTCATGTTGCAAATGTTTTTCATCTTCTTTCATTTTCTTTTTTTCTTTTTTTTGGCCTTTAGGAGGGGAATATCGAGACAGTTTTGATCTGGACAACCAAAAAACTGCTTAAGGTTGATAATAAAAGAAAAATTAAAGGACACTCTAAACGGTCAATCATTTGACCAAAAGCTTCTGTCAATCGATTGACGTGTGCTTCAATCAACCTTCAATCGACCCTTCAATCAATCCTTAAATTTTGATCAAAGCTAATTTAAAGTTTAATTTTAACTCTCGGCCAGATTTTTAGTTTCAGTTGTCGGGAAGTGAAGTGTCTGTCGTGTGTGAAATACAGAATAATTCTGATTTGGCTTTTCTTGCATGTACTTTGGTTCCTCTAAAGCAGAAAAAAAAAGAAAATAGGAAACATCGTTGGTCGAAGGAGTTGTACAAGATGAGAAGTAACTTCACTAATGATAATTTACTCAACATTTTGCGCAATACAGAACGAGAGGACTGCAGGAAATTTATCACAATTGACCAAGATGGTTTTGATTTTTTACTCAAGTTATTACGGCCCAATATAGGGGATAAAGATGAGAACTGCACTCCTTCTCTCGTCAGATTGCAAAACTCCGCTTCAAAAAGTGTATCATTAATAATTTTTTCAGCAAATCGTTTTTGGTCTGGGCGTAACTTCTTCATTTTCATAGCCCAACCTTAAGGTAGAATATTCTCTTCTGTCTGAGGTTGCTTGAAGTATTCCGTAGCTAACTCCACAAGTTGGTCAGTGGAATCTGGCTGACTTTTTTTTTCCTTTTTTCCTCTTTTTTTTCCCTTTTTTCCATTCTAGCTGAGAATTCCACCAACAAATTTCTTGCGGATGAACTCGAGTGAAAATTTTTCTTAGCACACTTTAATTTACAAAAAAAAACTAATTTTTGATTGCTTTTAAAATCATTCCGGTAATCCCCTCCTCCGTGGAAGGGTTTTCCATCAAAAACCCAGCAAAAGGGTATTTTTCACCAAAAGTTTTTTCGGAAGGCAAGAGGTATAAAACAGAAACATTACAGAACTCATCAAAATTGTGAAATTGATATCTACTCTCTTATGATTTCTGGGAATAATTCTGGTCTACGCTGCTATTATGAAATTAAAGAGTAACATTAAACCCCAAAATGAGCAGAATATATTCTGTATAGGAGGGGACTGCCCCTTCCTCATCCCTTCTTCCACCTCATAATCGCAGAAACTTTAAAGTGTGCTCATTAGACCAGAAATTGAGAGTTCTAGTCCTTTTTTTAAAGTGCAAAGGGATTTTTTAAAAAGCCGACCAGCCGCATAGGAGTGTTATTTTCCGAGGGGAGATTTTCCGCGGGGGGGGGGGGAATTTTCCGTTGGGGATAAACGCCGCCCACCAAATAAATGAGTTACTACTGCTAGTACAATAAAGCACAATTCTTACCTCTGTTGCTTTTGTTTCATAAATTTTAATCTGATCCCTAATAAATGCAAGGTCATTTTAGTACCACAGGGAAGGTTGTAGGATGTCATCTACTGACGCTACAGACTTCGATACTTCGGAGCTGGTAACCACGCGATATTGTATAGGGAAGACGGAAGATGGTAAAGGAAACTAGTCAAACGGGTATCTGTCAATAGAGAATCGGATCGCAAACCATGGCCGGTCGTTGCGTTTACAATATTTAAACTATGGGGGGGGGGGGGTTAGTACACCCCGCCCCTCCAATGTGCAAATATATTGCCCAAATTGGTTTCTAAACTATTATATCATATTTTGTTTTATTTCATTAGCATTGACCAAACTTGACTCCTCGCGTGGGGACCAGCTAATTGAAAAGTACCCAGACTTCTTTTTTTTGCTCGACCGCCTTGTATTCGCGATTGAAATTCGTTCTGAAAACATTTATTTTCTTTTTTAGTTCGAGAACTGTATAATCTGGTTTCAACATCTTTACCGCCTGCAATATCCTGCCCAATGCTGCACTTTTCTCATTTCGGTTAAAATAGTCTGTACTTTTAACTTTCCGTTACTCAGGGTGATTCCGGTATAACTCAATTAATAAACAAATTAACTCGCGCTCCATATTTTTGCTTCCTTCTGGAATATCTTTAATTATTGATGGCGTGTAATTCAGGCAATATTTGAAGAACTGTGATGTAAACGTGTGACCAACCTCTTTAAGCACTTTAGTCTTTCAATCTTTCTACTCCTCGCTATCAACGCTTCAAAAAAGCGTCCAGCCGACTTAGGGGAGGTCAATCGTCATTGAATCAGTCGATGGACAAGAGCTATTGATTAAAATGATCGACCTTTTGGCGTGTCCTTAAGGATCATTTCAGTAAATGGTGAAAAGCTTACCAATATTATAATTTAATTGAAGAGTACTTTTAATTCTTCTTTTATTGTTTGTTTGCTTTTTTTTTACTTTTATGGTCGAAGACTTTAATACGTCAAAAATACGTATTCTCTTTATCGCTCACTCGCTCTCACTTACTCTCTCTGTGCTTTTTGAGAACTGTGTGCAATCTATGTTATTGTACAGTCATGTTCTTATAATTATATATTCATTTCAGGCATATGAATATCCCATTGTCCTGTTACATGGGTCGTACCTTTGTTATGTTCTTATCACATAGATATCATGTTCTTATAATTTATATTCATTTCAGGCACATGAATATCCCATCGTCCTGTTACATGGGTCGTACCTTTTTTATGTTCTTATAGCATAGATATCATGTTCTTATAATTTATACTCATTTCAGGCACATGAATATCCCATCGTCCTGTTACATGGGTCGTACCTTTGTTATGTTCTTAGAACATAGATATCATGTTCTTATAATTTATATTCATTTCAGGCACATGAATATCCCATCGTCCTGTTACATGGGTCGTACCTTTTTTATGTTCTTATATCATAGATATCATGTTCTTATAATTTATACTCATTTCAGGCACATGAATATCCCATCGTCCTGTTACATGGGTCGTACCTTTGTTATGTTCTTAGAACATAGATATCATGTTCTTATAATTTATATTCATTTCAGGCACATGAATATCCCATCGTCCTGTTACATGGGTCGTACCTTTGTTTCCTTGTCAAGTAAAGTGTTGAGTGCCAACGCACTGCGGCCTCAGATAGAGAAATATGAACGGTTCTGTTCTACTGCAAGAGACGACGTCGCCCAAACAATACGAGTGTCCGCCAGAGATACATCCCTTTTAGCACAGCGTCTTCAGTCAGGTGTAAGACGTGCAAGGGACTACCAACATGAGTATTGCTTCTCTGCTAAAGAACGACGAGCAAGATATAAATATCTGAAAACAGGTGAGTTATTCTCATAGAAAAAAGATTACTCGCGAAAATTCCATGGAAATTGAAAAAAGATGAAGCATTGTTGTTTATTTACTCTAGAAGCTCTTGTCAACCATCGTAACTTAGAGATTCTGCAAAAAATAAAAGGTCATTGTGTTATTGTGATATCGCAATTTTTTTACATTACCCTTGTAAAAATAATTGACTAATTCAAACAATATATGGGCAAAAATTTTCTTAACCAGCTATTGACAGAAATTATGTATAGCTGAAGAACTTCTATGAATCTGTGATACTCTAAAGCCAAAAGTACGTATATTGACATTAACGACTATAATGTCTTGAGGTCTGACTTTCGGTTGTGTAGTAAGTCAGGCTCCAGATTTTATGTGTTCGTGGTCCTTCACAAAGAATATGGGTAGCTTACAATATTAGAAACTGGTGCTAGTGCCGAAATAAACGCCATCTAGCGTTTGACATTTCTTGAATTTTTTCACTGTGATGATAAGGTAAATTTGGCGTAATACTTGTAATTGGCAAAATTAACTTAGTAATATGTGTCTACTATCAGTTTCTGAACAGAAATTACTAAGCTTGAGAAAAGTACCAAAAATGTCAAACGCTAGATGGTATTGGTGATTCTTTTGATACCAGTGCCTGTTTCAACTCTTATAAGCTACCTATACTCTTTAGTTCTTTCATTAACTTGCTGCAAAATCCAGTCTATGACTTCCTGGATTACTGAAAAGTGGAGATGCTCTTTTGCATCTGAAAAATTGTCATATACATTAGTTCTAATTTTCATTTCGCATCGTTAGGTTTTCGAGGGTGCGTTGTTTTGGATTCGAGTCTCGATTTTTTTTTTTTTTTTTTTTCAGATAAATGCCCTTTTTGTAAACTTGACTTCATCTTTCCTTTTACTTATTTGGTTTTCTTTGGTTCTCTCTTTTAAGTAATAATTACGGTTTTCCTTTTTTCTCGCAGGTGTTTCAATTAGCTGCACAGTTAAAAGGGTGACTCATCCCTGTTTAAAATGTATTTTTATATGCCAGTTTGGCTAAGATTCAATTAGGGATGAGAGGGTGAATTAGTTCATACATTGTGGATTACGTGTCGTTTTATGTCACACTGCTGGGGATTTTATTGGCTGGTCTCCGTTCGTCACATCCCGGGTGAGTCTAATTTTGAAGGTATGGAGGAGACTGACATAAATGATTTGCTAACTTTGCCCAACGCAAAATTCTCTAATGAAGAACTGTTGCAACTGGAAATGGAATTCGTTAATGAAGAAGGTGACAGTGACCGTTCAATTTCTAATTTCTAATTAAAATTCTAATTTCCAAAAAACAAAGTTTAACCTCAAAACAAATTTCCAAAGCGATGTGTTTGATTGACGAAGGTATGAAGTTTTTTTTTAACGATCCTGATAGCGGAAGGAGTTTTAAAGTGTCCCAGGCGGTAGCTACGAATATCAATTGCTACAAGGAAATTTATTTTACTTTGAAAAAAAAAACTGTTCAGCAAACATTGGACCAATTTTTTGTGAAAGAAAGCCGACTTACGACAACGCCCATTTTGGATTCATCAGAATTTGATCAAGTTTAATTTTGTTTTTCATAGATTAATTGAATGCAGTAGTTTATTTTCTATAAATTGGAAACTTTTTTTTGTTGTATACATTTAATAAAATTTTATATTATTTTTGTTTTTTAATGCTTACTTTGTTCAATTTCCTTTTTAAAAAGTAGTATTTTCGTAACCCTGTAACCCATCTTCAATCTTTACATGGTTTGCTATAGAAAAATCTTAATTCACTTTGTGTCATTTCAATTTCCGTCGTATTGTTTTGGGAAGTATGAATGATTTTGATGGAACTTTTAATTTAGTATTCATTATTCATACTGGCAACATCTTATCCATAATGCACAAGTAAAAATTTTCGTATAATATTGCGCCTAAACTTGTGCTTAGTTTGAGTAAGAGTCAAATAAAAAGCAGCAAGGATTGAAGCTTGTTCGACTAAATTTGGCATTTCTAAAAATATCATCTTTACTGTAAGTTCCCCACGCTTATAGCTTTTATTGGCCAATTATTACGGAAAATAAAATGGAAATATAAATTTAGAGAAATAAAACGGGTTTTTTCGTGAAAGTAAAAAAGTGGCTTTAAAACATACAACGAACATAAATTTTGCTATATATACCTGAGGAGGGTGGAGCAGAGGTCTTGATTAAAATCTGCATACTTATCCTTCCTTCTTTTTTTTTCACTGGCTTGAAATATCCTTGTTTTTTCTTCTTTATAATTTGCTTCATTTTGTCTTACATATCCAGTGTGGTCTTAGGAATTATTTAGTTGAAGACTGGGGGATATGGGGCTAAAGCCTAAATCAAGGCCTTGAAAGGGATTTTCAATTTTCTATCCCCACGCCTTTCCCCTTCCAGGGCACTGACTTCTCATAAATTTAAGCTGTCAGGTGTAATATACACCTGCATCTCAAGCTAAGGTCACATTTCAAGTATCTTTCAAGTATCTGCTCTAATTGTTCTGTCTTTTAAAATCTGTTTCTTGGAAATACATTCTCACCGTAAAAACACAAAAGACAAAAAAAAAATTACGTCATGTCAAGCCCAGAGAATGACTAAAGCAGTGCAAGAGAAACACATTTTTTAGCTAAACTGTCTTCACAGAATCTTTCTAACTACTAATTGGAAGGAGCTGGGTAGAGTCCTTTTGATCTATACGTCAATTAGAACTCTTTTCATAAATCCTTTGAAAATGTTAGATTTCAATTTACTCAAAGATCCCTCTGAATATTTATTTCCCAAATTTGTCGTTGTCTGGATAGACAATACAACTCATAAACTGAGACTTCAGATGATTAGAATTTTCACCAGATGACTGCTAAGCTCTTAAGCTTAACTATAAACTCACAGCAGCAACAAAAAATCAGCTTCAAAATAGTCTCCTCCGTAAGGCTCCGTGGTCAGGAAAGAACACGGGCAAAAATATGAACGAAATACAAAATCCAGTTGCCCATCTAAAAAATCCACAAAATCACAAGCTAGGCAAGGGATTAACGCATGATTCAACAAACTTTGATAAACATCCAACCGAATCCAGAGACAAAGACTCCAGGGGAAACAGGAAAAATACTCAGTTATTAGCTATAAATCCTCAGCATTCTTTTTGAAGATAGCAAAAGAGTAGCAGTTTCGTACAGGTTCTGGAAGCGTGTTTTCGATCATGTTGCCAGCTATCAGAGTTTTGAAGTCAGACCGCACTGAAGGAGTCTGAGAAATTTGTATGTTTATGGAAGTACCGAGATCACTAGGCGATTAATCAAAAATTAAAAAAAAAATTAAAATAGTGCACGACGGGAAATAACGAAATTTCAAATCAAGCAAGGGTTTAAATGAAGAATGGGTAGTTTCCTGAACAATTGCACTTGCTTTAAAATAAATTTGTAAGAGTGTGTTGAGTGACGAGGGAACCATATGAAACATAAACTGAACTAAGCTGTAGAAGAGCATTCTAAGAATCGACCCTGAAAATCATGGGCGCCGGCAGGGGGGGGATGCCCCTTATAAGAGCCTAACTATTGATAAGATTGAATAAAGGAATCAGGTTTTTATGGTGATGTTAAATATGTATTTGTTTATTAGTAATTAGTGCAGTTATTAGAACACAAGAAAGTTCGTACAATTATTGAAAACACAAGGAAAACAACTTAATAAGGGGGAATTTAATAAGGGTAAGAATATGCTATCAACTTTTGCTTGCATTGTAAGAGTACCCATGAGCTGATATATGAAGCCACTAAAATCAGAAATGTTTCCCCTAAACGGAATGCTGGGAATTTCTGTATTTTCTCCCTGAACGGATACGTTTTTGTGTTTTATTATCATTTTTTTCCCGGAGTGATTGTATTTATCTAGTTGTCGCTTTGACAAAGATTTAATTTTTCGTCGTTATGAAGTATAAAGATGTCAAATACATTGACTTTTGGTATTCAAAATTAAATTAAAAATATTGAATTAAAATTTTTTATTTGATTTTCTTAATCTTTGCTTTAATGTTTTTCTTTGAACAAACTACTTTGATAATTTTTATATGCTTTTACTTCAATTGAGATACTTTTTCCATTGCCTTTAGAAAAATGTTTGTCTCTAAGCTTCGTTAAATAAAGAAAAAAAATAGTTTTTTCAACTAAAAGTAAGAAGTAACATTAAAACTTAACACGAACAGGAATTATTGCATATATGAGGGAGGTTTACCCCCTCCTAAGCACCTCGCTCTTCACGTTACAGTTTTTTTGGAATTTTAAAACAAGTTACTTATTGTTCTAGTTAGACGACCCTTGTGTTTCAGGAGTCGTTTCTAAAGAATTGAGAAAAAATTTAAACTTTAGCATATAGAGCGAGGTGTTGAGGAGGGACAACCCCCTTCATATATATAATAATTTCTGTGAGTTTTAAGTATTAATGTTGCTCCTTACTTTCATTTGAAAAAGTTTTTTTTTTTGCTTTCTGATCGTTTTTTAAATAACGCCAGGATACCTGGCTCAACGTCTACGGAAGAATCTCCCTCCTCATAGAAATATCCTCTGGACAATTCATTCCTGGCGAAAATTTATCCCGGACAATTACCCTTAATATCTCTACGCATAAAATTGAATCGGTAAAGAGAAAGTAAGACATAAAGAACTTTTGTATAGGAATTCTGGAAAATTCACCCAGTGTAAAATTTCCCCTGAAAAGTCCACCCCCTGGAAAGTACCGTCTCCATGGAAAATTCTTCCAGCAGAAGAATTCCCTCCCCTCCCCACCGGTCATTTTATATCCAAGGACATAGTTATTGGGCCTTTCAACTATGCTGAACAAAAAAAACATCAAAATTTTGATCGGACGATTTTGGGAAAAAGTGGCGTGGTAAGGGGCTTAGTTGCCATCCAATTTTTTGGTCACTTAAAAAGGGCGCTAGTACTTTTCATTTCCGTTAGAATGAGCCGTCTGCCGACGTTCTAGGCCCACTGGGTCGAAAAGATCACCCCTGAAAAAAAAAAGTAAACACGGATCCGTGATTTTTATTCTGGCAAAGATTACAAAATTCCACATTTTTGCAGATATGAGCTTGAAACCTCTATATTAGGATTCTTTGATACGCTGAATCAGATGGTGTGCTTTTCATTAAAACCATGTGACTTCAAAGGAGTCTTTCCCCTTTTTTTCGAAAATTTTCTCAGGCTCGTAGCTTTTGATGGGTAAGACTAAACTTAATGAAACTTACATATTTGGAATCAGCATCATGAGCCAATTCTTCTGATATATCTAATGGTATCAAAATTCCGTTTTTTTAAAGTTTTGGTTACTAGTGAGCCGGGTCACTCCTTACTTACAGTTCATTACCACGAACTGTTTGATTGCCCATCAAAATCCAAACAGAGATCATTGAAATATTGATCGTTTTTTCTGTGTTATCAAAAGTATTGTATTCATTAAACTTTACAGTTTCATGAAATGTAATTAAGCAAATAGAAAAGGTTTTTCAACTAAAGTAAGGACCAAGTTTAAAACTTTAAACAAATATAAATTACTCTTTATATAAGGGGGACTGGCCCACTTCAGCCCTTCTCAAGACCTTGCTCATTAAACAAAAGTATTTTAGTGCTTTGAAAAATCTTTTTTTTTTTCAATTGCAAATTTTCTTAAGAAAATTGGAAAAAAGCCAAACTTAACAGTAAACAGTAATGAGGTAAGGAGGAGACATCCCCCTTCATCCAAAGAATAATCAGTTCAAATAGGTTTCAAATCTGTTCCTTGCTCAATTGAAAAGCTTTTTTTTTATTTAATTTCTGATAGCTGTCCAAATCATACCTAGGCCTAACCACGATATAATTTGAGGTATCTGTCCCTTAAATCCCTGGTTAACTGCTTTAAAATATGTAAGTCAATAATTGTGCGTCGATTAGTACCGTCCTACGTTTAAATTTGCTGTTTCAATTTTGGATAAAATTTGATAAAAATTGGCGATGAATAGTAATTTTGGTGAAAAGTCCTTATTAATAGTACTACTAAATAATTTCGGTTGGATGAAAAGGAGTATTATTGCTTGTATGGATGGACCTTCTGTGAAACTTTTGATCTTCTACATAACTGAAGCCATCACGACCTCTACAATAGTATTTTCTTATCGATAAATAAATTACATACATTGAAGTACTTAATATAAATAGAAAAAGAAAAATATTCCCATTTAAAATTGTTGAAAACTAAGCTCCTAGCAGTATTTGCCACCCCATAGAAATTTCATGGTGGGGCTAATGATGACCTGCCTTGCCTTTTCCACCTCTGTGCTGGTAGATATGGGAATGTAGCATATTAGCTGTATAGAGAATCATCTTAATTAATTGCTACTCCCCTCCCCCTACCTCTTTCAACATTCATCTGGAGCCTCATGAAGAGTAAGCAGTTTGTCCATTAAAATGTACTTTTACGGGAATTTACCCTACCCCCACCTAGAAAATGACTCCCCCCCCCCATTATAACTGATACGCAATTACAGATCACCAAACGTAGCCTAATTTCGTTACAAATAAAGCGAATCAACTTGGTCGAATCCAGTACTGCCACCGTGTGGCATTACTCTTTTTGCAACTGGGAAGCCTAAAATATAGCTATTGATACTTAATATAAATAGAAAAAGAAAAATATTGATTGTAAATTCGTCCTCTTCGGGGTAAAGTCGTAGTTTGGTGCCCTAAACCACCTAAACTGTCACCCAACCACCACTGCTATTTTGGCGCCTGCCCCCCCCCCCCTGAAAAATTGTATGCCGGCGCCCTTGCTGAAAATGTGTGTTTTAGCTTTGCAGCGATTCTGGAACTCCAGTGGAGACTTTTCTGTTCAAGCCACATGATCCTTAAATCAAAGATTTTCATAAAGCAAGATGCCTAGGAATCCAACGTGACGATCCTTTGGTCTACCTAGTGAAACTTTTGATCCGCATATTTCATCTAAGCCAGAGCAAGCCTTCAAGACTTCAGAAAATGAGAAAATATTATGTCCCAACAATTAAAGTAAGGTAATTTACATTAAGCCGTTGGATGGCTTTAAAAAAGGGCTGTAATTTTTGAACAAGATTAGACTCAGTTCTAACGGCTCTGCCAAGACTACTTTCATTAGCAAAAGCAATAAGTGCATCTGGAAAAGACGAACTCATGTCACAATTAGTGGCAGATACTTATTGACGAAGACGACAGCAAATCGTACGTTTTGAATTAGACCAAATTACTAAGATCATTGACGTATGTCAAAAAGGGTATCGGCGAAACTGGAAATCCTTGCGGAACGCCGAACTCCATTTCAGGAGGGTTACAAAAGAGAAGATCAACTGAGATGACACGACCAGGTAAATATGGAAGAAACGAAGAATCAGTATTCCCTCTTCTACAAATGAGGCAGTTTCCAAAGAAGAATCTTGTGGGTTATTGAATAGAATCCTTTTCGTATATAGAGAAAAAGAGAAACAGGTATCAGACTAGAGACAAGAGCTGAATGTAAATAATTCAAGAGAGTCCCACATGCATGCTCAGATCAATGCTTCACGCTAAAGCCAAACTGAAAATCACAAAAAATATGTTTGGCATTAAGAAAATGAAGAAGCTGAGAAAGCTTAGCTTGAAAAAAAATTTACTAAACACTAATAAAAGAGATGTGGGACGATAATTTGCAGGGTCATTCTGTGATCCATCTTTATAAAGAATGATAACACAGGCACGCTTTAAAACATTTGGAAATACGCCATTTTCAAAAGAAAGATTGTTAAGTTTTGTTAGGACAGAAATGGTGACAGGAAGAATGCACTCGACAACCTTACTAGGAATACGGTCTGGGGCAAAAGATAAGGAACCCCTCAAGCCGGTGACAACTTGCTATTTCGGCTTCACAGACTGGTTTCAAAACCATGAATTCAAGACAAGGAGGTGCAAGATAAGACCTAGAAGCAGGTAGAGAAGAAGTAGGATTGACAGAAGAGGCTGTAGTTTTGCGGATGTTAGCGAAATAGGAAGTAAACAGTACTTAAAACTTTTAGCTCTCCCCCGTTACGATTTGCTGTCAATCTAAACACCTGAAGGTATATAACAAGGAAGAGAAGGTTGTCTTATAACAGAATTGATTATTCAAGGATCTAATGGATTTGTTTTTTTTTTTTCGATGCTGGATTTTTGGGCATATAGTATAGTATCATAATATACTATCATAGTATCTATATGCCTATAGTATCACATGTATCCAAGATAGCTTCTTTCAAAGAATCTTAAACTGAATAAAACAGAGAATATAAATCAGAGAATGTAGAAAACCTATTTCATTTTTAACTTTTGTCATATTCTCTGCTATTATTTTGCTTTCTTGTTCCAATTTTGCAGCATTTCTCCGTGTCTGACAAGAATTTTATCTTTTCTGTTGCCAAAAAAAAGATTTGTTTGTGTCTGATATTTTTTTTTTCTTGCATAATTTTGTTATTAAGGAAATTCTTTCTTCTTTTTTAAATTAACAGTAAAATGATAATCCAAGTACCCGTGTTTTGATTCGTTAACTTTGTCTTTCCGGAATAATTTGGACTTCCCCAAGTTTGGTTCTAAGGATCGCCGTGGGAAATGGGAAAAGCTGCGGGCTTTGTGTGTAAAAATACTACAACACCCTACTCCCCTGTTTATAAGACTTATTGCCTGTGTGTTTTAAGTTGATCTTAACAACATGTTATTTTGTCTGTTTTCTTCTAGGTTTAACCAAAAGAAGTCGGACCTTAAAGCGAGCATGCAAAAAGCCATTATTGAGGATACACAAATTAACCCAGACTGACGTAAAAGATTGGAAACGATATTTAGTAGAAGATTTCAAAGTTGTTCATCGAAGCCTTAAAATGGAGATCAAAAAGCCCTGTCCTCTTTCCAAAAAATTGGAGATCATCAAAGATGTGACTCCAAAATACACAAAGATGACTCCAAGAGTTCCCCCTATACGAATACGGGCTATGCCAAATGGTGCTATGTCTATCACCACTGCTGCTAGGCCATCTAAAGTAAAGAATGTTGTTACAAATGAGCCGAAGACACCTACTGTCGAGCAAAATGGTTTCAAAATCCAAAAAGCCCGAAAATCTTTTAAAAGTAGTGTAAGTGTCTCGTCTCTTGAAGAAATAGAAAAGGTCATGAATATTAAGGTTCAGGGTGTTAAAAGGACAGCCGTATTTTTTGCTGGACGTAGAAGAAAGAAGAAAAGGAAGAGAGTTTTTACTAATTTATCTAAAACAATACAAAAGCCTAAAAAAGACGTGAATGCCAATCCCCCTCTAATTGTCTCTGAAACGGAGATTCCATTGCCACTAGATATCAAAAAACTCACACGTGAACAAAAATCATTACTTCGTGATGAATGCAAAGAACTTAAGTCAAAAGGTCTGAGAAACCTTTTATTAACAGAAAAAGGACATGTCACTCGACGCATGGTTCAAAAGAGTGACTCTCCTTCAGAATCTCCTGTTAATCGATATTTGAGGGCTTCTCCGATACCTCCGATCTCACCACTAACTCTTCCTAATTTAGCAGTTGATGCTCCACTAGATAACCAAGTTTGGAGTCATCCTATACCAACATCTAAACAAGAACTAGATAAACTTGAAGAAAAAGAGAATTTAGAAGTCTCAAATACTGGTGATATCTCTAACCAGGCATCAGTTGTGGAGGAGAAATTGACCGAGTTGTTGTCTGAAATAAGTTCTTCCAAGTTAGACTCAAAAGATCATGCAAAGTTGGATTTTACAAGTGATAATGTTCTTGACTCTGCAGTTGATGTAATGCCAAATTTAGAGCTTGAGACTGATATAAACCAAGAGGTTGGTACTATGTCTGATCCAAATAACGATTGTATGCCAGATTTGAAAGATAACTCAGTCACTGATTTAGGAGTTGACCCTGTACATAGTTTAAAAGATAATAGTTTTTTAGATTCAAATGTAGAGTCAAGTCCATGTTCCACCGCAAATGATAGGCGTGATTCTATATCCGATTTGAAAGAAAGTGAAGAGATTGTTAGTCATGGTTCTGCACCTGCAATAGGACAAATTAGTCAAATCGGTGGATCTGAGAATGAAGTAGTATCAAAAGACACAGTCAAAAGGGATTCTGATCTGAATTTGGATGAAAAACTTACGGTAACTGTAGAAGAAAATCAAAGTTCTAATACAGAGGCAGATATGACGTCAGATGTAGACAAACCAGTAACATTTGATTCAAAAGAAACGATTAACTTAAATTCAAGATTAGATATTGATTCCCCAGTTGCAACTGCGGCATATGTATGTGAAACCCCAAAGACAGACAATGATAAAATGGATGTAGATACGCATGCTGAAACCGTGGTGACAGCTAGTGACACACAAGATGTAGATATTCAGGTTAAAACCCTGCCAACACCTAGTGATATAGCAGATGTTGATAAGCAGGCTGAAGCCCTGGTAACAACCGAGGACAAGGCCTATTTGGATACTCCGGCTGAAACTCAGGTGACAACACAAGATGCAGCAGATACTGATAAACAGGCTGAAAATCTTGTTGCAATTACGGACAAGGCAGATTTTGATGCACAGGCTGAAACCCTGTTGGCGCATAATGATAAACAGCCTTCAGATTTTAATGCACAGGCTGAAACCCTGTTGGTATCCAATGATGAACAGACTGAAAACCTTCTGATATCTGATGATCCAATAGATGTTCATGTGCAGGTTGAAACCATGCCAACAGGGAGTAATGCTTTTGACATTGATACTAAGGATGAAAACCTTCCAACAGTTAACGACACAATGGACGTTGATGTGCTGGATCCGATTTCATGTCTTTATGGACCGTCGCCGTTGCCCCTTCCTCGAGTTTTGTCACCTGAATCAGCTTTGTTGGCACCATCTCCAAACGACTTGCAAAATGAAGAAATGTCTCCAGAAACAGCCCAAGCTGTGCAAATGCTTTTGGAAGAAATGGAAAATGATGGGGAAGTAGAACAGCATGCAATTTATATGCATAATGATTATCTAGTGAATACTTCAGAATTTTTATATCATCAGGAGGAAGCTAATGAAATAGTGGGAAATGCAACTGAGCCTGATGATGATGACAGTTCGGAAAAAAGAGGCTCAGAAGCTGATGATAGTAGTTTTATTTTGAATGTTAGTTCATCCCCAATCCCTGGGTTAGAAAATTTGTCTTCTCCTCAGAATACTTTGAATAGTGATGAAAGTGAGAATCTCCCAAAAGAAGAGGCTGATTCTCTTGAGCCGTTAGATGAAAGATCCTTAAAGGGTGACAGCGTGTATTGTAATACCCCTGAAAGTGAATCTTCCGATAATGAAACTGAGAAGGCAGCAATTAATGATGAAAATAAGGTCGATCTTGTGATAAATTGTGACAAAGATGATGAAATCTTTTTAAGCGAACTTGTTAAAGCTGATGGTGTAAGATCTCATTCATCTGACTGTAATGGTAGCTGTTGTGTTAATTGTACAAAAACTTCAGTAAGGAAAGCAGTTAAAAATGGCTCTCCTGATTCAAAAACCAAAACTATTTCTGCTGAAGTACCGAAAATCGTTCCTCGTGTTTCGTCAAGACAAAGAAAAGTCTACGCTCCTCCAGAATTTATAGTTCAAAGATTGGGGAGTCGAAAAAGGGGAAAGAGTCTAGAATTGAAAAGACTTGAACGTGATGAATGTAAAGAGTTAAGACTGAAAGGCCTAGAGACTTTACAAGGCGTGAGAAATGGAAGAGTTACTAGGGCTAAGTTGAAGGGGCCAAAAGATTGAAAGAAGGATTAGTTGTTTTTTTTTTTTTTTCTCCCTGATTAATTATAAATATTAGGTATTTATTTGACACACATTTTACAGTACATTGGTATCTTCAGTAGTCATTGATTGTGTTTATATGTACAGATTGTTGTTGTTGTTGGTTTTTTTTTTTTTTTTTTTTTTTTTTTTTTTTTTTTTTTTTGTACGATGTGTTGAGATAGGAATGCGGAATTTAAAAGCTGGCTTAGAAGTTAAGTAAATATCCATGATCGTACATTTTTACTGCTGAAAAAGTTTGCATGTGATGAAAAGTTTCGGATAACTTAAATAAATTTGTTTTGATATTTTGTCTCTTTTTCTTTGTTGATTCCATTTGTTTTATATAACTAGCCAAAAAGCCCGTCCAACAACATGCATAAAAAACTGCATATACTGTTTAGTGGGGACCGATGAAAAAGAATTCCCCCCCCTTAAATAAAGAAATTTAGGTCCCTTTACCCCCCTCCCCTCCGCCTTCCAAGAAAGAATAAATTTTCCTGAAAGTTCATGCTAGCTTCCCCCAACCGTGAAACAAAACTTGCCAAACTACGTATAATTGTTGACTCCTTTTAATGAAACCTAATGACAGTGTCTAATCACTATAACGAGATATAGTCCCTTGCCTTTAGGCCAAAAATACACATGCTCTCTTTGCAAGACCGTACCCAGGATTTTTTTTTTTGGGGGGGGGGGTTACTCAAAGTTTTTTTTTCGAAGGAGGGGCTATACACAAAAAAATGCATAAAAAAAATGTTTATATCCATTTTGTTACGTTTTTACGAGCCAGAAAAACAACCCCCCCCCTGGTACGGCCTTGCTCTCTTGTAACCATCTATGGACCAATTGGCGGAATTGTTCTGCTACTCACTTTGTGGATTTAGATCACAGTTTTTAGATTCGCTATTAAATGACCAAATCCCACCTGTAGTCCATTATATATAAAGTAAGATAACATGCATACTGCTATTTTGGGAAGTTTTATATTTGTCAGGGTGATAGTCTAGGAAGTGTGAAATAAAAGGGCTTAACTCTGACCACAATACAACGGTAAGTATCCTATCACCATCCGAATCTTAAAATGCAGTAAGTCCAAATATACTGTTTGCTCAGATAGCTGTTTGACAAATAAGAACTTTTGTGGTTGACATAGATTCGGAGACTGTTACTATTTATATCTCCATGAAAATGCGTTAAACCATGAAAGAAATATATTTTGTGTTCCGTATATCATGTGTTATTATGTATTTGTCAACGGCCATTTAAAGTATGCGTCATGTTGAACTATTAGTTCAAAGGACTCGATCAAGAATTTGTATTTCTAATAGTAGAATAATTTATTGTAAAACAAAATAACAAAAAAACAAACAATCGCCAAAACACAAAAAGCCAAGTTTGCTAGTGTATGTTGTGAAAACAATGACAACAAGAAACAGAAAGCATAAATAGAATTTAATAAATACTATGAAGTAAATTTTGAAACATTTTAAGAATTAGAGGGTGAGCCCTTGTACTTGAATGAAACACAAACTGGCAAATACATTAAAACACTGCATTTCAGGGCCTGGAATAATACAACTATTTCCTTCTTTTATTTTCATTTAATGGTTTTTAGTTACAGTTGAAATTAATCAATCAAATAATAAGAAGGAAACTAAATTAAGTTCAAATAATCCGCTTTAATCTTCAATTATGTATTTATCAAGCTGCAAAAAATTTGAAGATTAGAAAATTTGATGTGCCAATATTCAAGCTAAGACTAACTACACATAACCACAGACACGACTTGGTAATGGCTGCTTTAACCGTTTACTTGGAGCAACACACATCAAGACTGTATCGTCTGCAAATGAAGTTGTAGACAATTTGATCTAAGGAGGTGCAGGGTCAACAACATCATTAACTTGAGAAAAGGTGCTAACAGCATTAGATAGGTCGTTGGTAAAAACAAGAAAGTGAGTTAGCTTTGTGAACATGTTGCACTCTACACACTCATAATAGTGTTTAGTGGTCTACTGTGTCAAATGCTTTTATCATATCCAAAAATGAAACTGTTACCCTAATTTTTTTGATCAAAAGCTCTTAATTGTTGGAGTTCTATAGGATGTTCATATCTCTGGGGATCTACTGTTCATGAAAGCCAATTGATTTGGAAGTAGCTATGATTAGTGCAGTTCCAGATGATCATAAATTCTAACATTAATACACTTCTCTAGAACATGTGATATGACCGTAAGAGCCGAAATTTGTCGATCAAACAGTTCGTGGTAACCAACTGTAAGTAAGGAGCGACCCGGCAAAACATTTATATTTTATAAAAGATATAAATGTTTTTACTTTTATAACTTTTAATAAATCAAATAATATTAACATTTTGATTACTAA
Organism: Artemia sp. Qi Xiang Cuo; assembly: GCF_049724085.1. NCBI lineage: Eukaryota > Metazoa > Arthropoda > Branchiopoda > Anostraca > Artemiidae > Artemia > Artemia sp. Qi Xiang Cuo. The sequence goes on along the minus strand of NC_142804.1, from coordinate 42,489,918 downwards.
GCATCAGTATATGTATATTAAACTAACAATGCACATTCATTTGTATTTTTTCAGTAAAGTTCAAATTTTATTCTGGCCTTGGTAAGGCATAGGGGTTTTGCGCCCAACTTATGTTAATTTCTACTCGTTTTGAGTTTGACTCGGTTATTTATTGTAATTTCTGTTCGTTTTGGGTTTCATTTATTTATCGATGCTGATTTGTGGTAGTTTCACGCTTGGTAGATTATTTGATTTTATTTTTGCTCATTTTTTGTTTAATGGAGTTCTTTACTTTTCTTTGAAAAATTTATTTTGTGTAAAAAGTTTTTTTAATTAATTTCTGTTCGTTTTATATTGACATCGTCTTTTCAGGGAAAAAGGAAATAATACTTTAAATCTTTTCGTTTTCTAAGACTATAGTTTGGCCTGCTATTTGTATGCTGGAGAAAAATTTTCAGGAATTTTTAACAACATACACACTTAAAAATCTGGACACAAATAGTACTGTTTAATGTAGTTTTATACCTCCTCTACTTGACCTGAAATGGAAAACTTGATACCTTTCGCAAAAAAATCTGTTTACTTTCTTTGATAGCTTGGATACGCTTACGCTATTTTGAGTTGGTTAAATTTTAAGAGCAGAAGTAGCCCCGAAGGTTTGAACATATTACCCTCAGTCGTTCATGGGATACTGCTGAGATGTCTTATTGGGAATTAGCATTATCACAGTGCATTTTTATTAAATCTTGAGGCAACATTTAGTTTTTAAGAATGATGGGAAAAGGAGTGGGTGGACTTGGAAGGGGTACTAGTTGCCCTCCAATCACTTTCGACTATTGAAAAGAGCATCAGCCCTTTCTATTTTCAATCGAATGAGCCCTTTTCGAAGATCCCACGACAACTCCTTCGATACGAAGTGCCCTGGTCTAAACAACGACAAAAAATATCACTAATCACTTTCGACTATAAAAAACAGTACTAGCCCTTTGAATTACAAATCGAATGGGCCCTTTTTCAAGTTTCTACGACAACGCCTTCTATAAAAAACCTTATATGCCTCCAGGGTATAACTTAAAAACCTTGCCCTGAGGGATGTGGGGGAGTGTCCTCCTCAAAAACATATTTTCTATCTGGAAATCAACTACGCTGAACAAAATGGCTATCTCAAAATTTTGATTGGATGTGTTTGGGGGAATGATGGGCGTGGGGGGGGGGGCTAGTTGCCCTCCAATCACTTTCGACTATTAAAAAGGGTACTAGTCCTTTGAATTTCCAATCGAATGAGCCCCTTTTGAAGTTTTTACGACAATGTCTTCTATATAAACCTAACATGCCCCAGGGCCTAACTCAATATCCTTGCCGTGAGGGCTGTGGGGGGGGTTATTCTTCTCAAAAATACATTTTCTATCTGGAAATAAACTACGCTGAACAAAATGGCTATCTCAAAATTTTGATTGAATGTGTTTGCGGGAATGATGTGCGTGGGGGGGGTGCTAGTTGCCCTCCAGTCACTTTCGACTATAAAAAAGGGCACTAACCCTTTGAATTTCCAATCGAATGAGCCCTTTTTGAAGTTTCTAGGACAACACCTTCTATAAAAAAAAAATTATATGCCCCAGGGCATAACTTAAAACCCTTGCCCTGAGGATTGTGGGGGAGTGTCCTCCTCAAAAACATACTTTCTATTTGGAAATCAACTACTCTAAACAAAATGGCTATCTTAAAATTTTGATTGGATATGTTTGGGGGAATGATGGGCGTGGGGGGCCAGTTGCCCTCCAGTCACTTTCGACTATTAAAAAGGGTACTAGCCCTTCGAATTTCCAATTGAATGAGCCTGTTTTGAAGTTTCTATGACAACGCCTTCTATAAAAAAACCTTATATGCCCCCAGGCCCTAACTTAAAACCCTTGCCCCGAGGGTTGTGGGGGAGAGTCCTCCTCAAAAACGTATTTTCTATCTGTAAATCAACTAAGCTGAACAAAATGGCTATCTCAAAATATTGCTTGGATTTGTTTGGGGGAAGGAGCGGCGTGGGGGGGCAGTTGCCCCCCAATCACTTTCGAATATTAAAAAGGGTACTAGCCATTCGAATTTCCATTTGAATGAGCCTGTTTTGAAGTTTCTATGTCAACGCCGTCTATAAAAAAACCTAATATTCCCCCAGGGTATAACTTAAAACCCTTGCCCTACGGGTTGTTGGGGAGTGTCCTCCTCAAAAACATATTTTCTATCTTGAAATCAACTACGCTGAACAAAATGGCTATCTCAAAATTTTGATTGGATGTGTTTGGGGGAATGATGGGCGTGGGGGGGGCTAGTTGCCCTCTAATCACTTTTGACTATTAAAAAGGGCCCTAGAACTCTCAATTTCCAGTCTCATGAGCCCTTTTTGAAGTTTTTACGACGACGCCTTCCATATAAAGTGCCCTGCTCTAAAGGAAACAGAATGAATAGTACATTGTGCCAACATCGTTCTTATATCCCCTCAGGGCATAACTTAAAACCCTTGCCCCGAGGGTTGTGGGGGACTCCTCAAAAACATATTTTCTATCTGGAAATCAACTACGCTGAACAAAATGGCTATCTCAAAATTTTGATTGGATGTGTTGGGGGGAATGGGGGGCGTGGGGGGGGGGCTAGTTGCCCTCCAATCACTTTCGACTATTAAAAAGGGCACTAGCCATTCCAATTTCAAATCGACTGAGCCATTTTCGAAGTTTCTACGACAACTCCTTCGATGCGAAGTGCCCGGTTGGAGAACAAAAAAAACGCATTGTGCCCACATCGTTCTTTACTTAGGCAGCGCTAGCGCACTGCCTATGATAAAATTTGTTATTGGGAATTATTTACCCCCTTCCATGGGGAGTGAATTTGTCAGAATTTCTCTACGAAATTCTTCTTATGTCTTGGTTTCTCTTTGCTGACTCAGTTTTACGCGTGGAGATGTTAAGGACGATTGTCCTAGGGAAATTTTCACCTGGATTGAATTGTCTAGACAATATATCGGTGGGGAGGAGGGATTTTTCCTTGGAAGTGAAGCCAGATATCCTGGCGTTATATAGAAAAGTGATAAGAAATTTAAAAAATAAGCTTTTTAACTGGAAGTAAGGAGAAACATTAAAACTTAAAACGAATAGAAATTACCCCGTATATGAGGGGGGTTGCTCCTCAACACCTCGTTCTTTACGCTAAAGTTTGAATTTTGTCTCAATTCTTTAAAAAAAAAACTCCTGAAACACAAGGATCGTTTAATAAGAACAATAAGAAGGGTTTTTTTCAAGTACTGAAAAAAAACTTTTGCGTAAAGAGCGAGGTTTTCAGGAGGAGCAACTCTCCTCATATACGTAATAATTTCTGCTTGTTTTAATGTTGCTCCTTACTTTCGGTTAAAAAGCTTATTTATTTTTTATTTAATCATTCTCAGGAACATTCCTATTACATCCCCTAATAATATGAGTTGTTGTAGTGGCCTTTAAGTACTCATAGGGGAGTAAAAATACGGTCTGACCTCAGAAAATTGCAACAGATTCTTTTTCTACACCAGAATGTTCTGAAAAATCAGCTGAATTACGAAAAAAAAACCAAGATTCCTCTTACACAAGCGTCCCAAATTTTCCGTTGAAGGAGGAGAATAAGAAGGGAAAATCAACTTTACGTTTATAAATGTTTTGGAGTTTAAATAGTCGTTTCCTAACAAGCATGACAAATCCGAACACGACGTCAGGAATCCAGTTTTCTGTATCTTGATATCAATTTCCACCTTCATGGAATGGGGGGAGGGACGGGTAAAATACGCAGAACCATTGTATATCAAATAAAGTAATGAAATGCCAAATATGAGGTCAAAAAGTAGTTATTTTTACTATTTATCTGATTTCCACCTCTGAGGGCCATGTAATATGAAGGATTGACAAGTATAATTTTTTGAAAATCAATTCTTTAATCGAGGTCAAAACTTCAGATCGATCAGTTATAAAAAGAAACGTTTAAAACTCTGCTAAATTAATCACAAAAATATTTTGATTTTTAAGTACGTCTAGCCACTGCGGCTAGACGTTGGAAGACTAGAGCTGCTTCTCAGCTATAGTTACAGATTTCTCCTGAAAACATGTTTGTCAATTTCTTTCGCTTCCATGTCCTTTAGAATCTTTTCTCCCACAGATTTGTCATCGACTACGTTTACAGATGATGAAGCTCGGACACTAGTAACCACGTTCAACAGCTGTGAATCCTGTCTAAATGGTTCTAGCGGCTCATTTTATCGAACTATCTTTTCTATGTCCACTAGATATCTAGCATTCCTCGAAGATATTGCTCCTGCGTGATTTTTAATAGTCAACTCTGCAAGACCAGTCAGGTTCTGCATTCATTTGTTAAGGAGAACCAAAGTAGGCATAGCAGATGTCCAAATTATCTGCTGCAATTCAGCCATGCCTCTACCTCTCGTCAGGCCGCCACTCGTTTTCATGCTTCACGTTTGTTTTATCACCAAATCAGGAGGAAGTGCCGCACAGTAGTTATCAGTTCTCCGGATGAACAGGTATTCCTGTAACATTCTGTACTGCTCTGGGTTGTTTTCCTCAATTGAAAAATCGACTGCACGAACAGCCAAGTAGAGTTCGTGTAAAGATTGTGGTGGGAAGCAGCAAAGTAAGGAAGCATTTCTAACAAAGACTGTAGATAAAGCTCAAAATTACCACTTTGTTCAGCTCTCCGGTTCTTCCTCGAGATTCCAAGCAGGCCCAGATACTGAAACCAAAGGCGGGCAGTTCTGGACTAGGAAAATAAAAACAAAAACAAGTTTTTTAACTGAATTAAGGAACGACGTTAAAACTTAAAACGAACAAAAATTATTACGTGTATGAAAGGGGCTGTCCCCTCCTCAATGCTTCGCTCTTCACGCTAAAGTTTTTCATTGTTTAAAAAAAAAGAGTTGTGAGAAAGTCAAACTTTAGCGTAAAGAGCGAGGCGTTGAGGAGGTCCCCTTTCATACACGGAATAATTTCTGGCTTAAAGAGTGAGGTATTGACTAAGGTGTGAACCCGATCATTTACGTAATGTTTTCTGTCGTTTTAAGTTTTGATGTTGCTCCTTACTTTCAGTTGAAAAACTTATTTTTTTATATATAATTTCTGATGTTTTTTTAAATAATGCAGGGAAATCCAGCGCCCCTTCATAGCAATGTCCCTTCCCCCATGAAAACTTGCTTCATGGACATATCCTCCCACATAACCCCCGACCCACTCCCCCCCCCACCCCACTACCAGAAAAAATCCCCCCTGAAAAAGTCTGTATACTTCCCAATAACCAATACTATATGTTAACATTGGGTAAAGTTCATAACTTTCAACCCTCCCCCTGAGGACTTCGGGGGAATAAGTCATCCTAAAAGACATAGTTATCATATTTTCGACCATGCTGAACAAAATGGCTATCTCAAAATTTTGATCGGGTGACTTTGGGAAAAAATGAGCGGGGGGGGGGCCTAGTTGTCCTTCATTTTTTTGGTCACTTAAAAAGGGAACTAAAACTTTTAATTTCCGTTCCAATGAGCCCTCTCACGATGTTCTAGGACCACTGGGTTGATACGATCACCCCTGGCAAAAAAAACAAACAAATAAACACGCATCCCTGATCTTTCTTCTGGCAAAAAATGCAAAATTCCACATTTTTGTAGATAGGAGCTTGGAACCTCTGCAGTAGGGTTCTCTGATACGCTAAATATGATGGTATGATTTTCATTAAGGTTCTATACTTTTTAGGGGGTCTTTCCCCTTTTTTTCGAAAATGAGCCAAATTTTTTCAGGCGCGTAACTTGATGGAGTGGACCAAACTTTATATAACTTATATATTTGATAGCCGCATTTAGATCTGATTATTTTGATGTATCTATTGGTATCAAAATTCCGTTTTCTACAGTTTTGGTTACCATTGAGCCGGGTTACTCCTTACTTACAGTTCGTTACCACGAACTGTTTGATAATCCGTCTTCTATACTATGCAAGATTTCGTGGATAAGTTCCGCTGCTTCCGACACCTGCGCTTCGTCAATGGTATCTCCCTCAAGGAGCGACTCGTATGCCTGTTTTGCCTTTTCAAGGGGTTCTGGTAGTATATCATTGCCATCAAAAACTCTGCTATTCAGTTCTGATGATGAAAGGTTCGCATAAATGGCTATCTCTAACATACCGTGGCCTCGCAAAGCATGAGAGACAGCTTTGCCTTGTAACATACTTCGCCCAGTGTTAGGCACGTATACTTGACTTATGATTTCCAAAAGTCCCGAGTCAGCCATAAGGAAGCCAATGGGTCCTAGAAAACTGATGCGGGTGTTAAATCGACCTAGGACAACAATAGCATTTCTTAAAGCAGTTGTGGCAGGCTATGCATCGACGATACACTTTGCCTTTCAGTAAAGTGGTTGGTCAATGATAATGACAAGAGTTTTTCAAAATTATTGAAAATCAGAAATGATTATCCACTCTTTTTTAAAACCGGAAGGATAATCCTAAACAATATCTCACAAAATATTTCTACTCAATGCTCGCGGATCCCAGTTTGTTTTTTTTTTTTTTTTTTTTTTTTTTTTTTTTTTTTTTAAGTAAATAAAACGGCACGAACCTTTTAGATAGCCTTGAACCCAGTCATGTAGCAAGTACTATGGTAGATGGCTCTATCGATTAGATCAGCTAACGAATGGCACTAGGGAATTGAAACCGCAAACTGAAGGCGGAAGAGGATTCTAGAATGCTGGTTTGAAATTAAACCGTTTGAGACTCATATTCTAAGACGCCATTCCTAGGTTGATAGGAATTAGTAAATCGACCAAAGAAGATTAAAATAACTAGTTTATAAAGATCAATTTTCACAACTGTTTTAGGTAAGATGAGGTACTTGACTATGTAAAATCACGTTTTTAACTTTATTTTCGAATTGACACCATTCATTTCATAGGAAATGATGAAAAAATAAGACAGCCCCTTAATTTCGAGTTTTAAACCTCCCACCCCCATCCCCATCCTTTTAGGCTGGAAATGGATATAAGGGTGCGAAAAATGGAAACCTGAATTCAAATTTGGAGTCAGCATGCTTGATTTGATAGGAAACAACTATTTAAACTCCGAAGTATTTATAAACCCAAAAATCGATTTCCCCCTTCAAGGGCAAATTTGGGACACTTGTGCAAGGGGGATTTTGGTGGATTTCTTGTATAATTCAACTGCTTTTTCTAAACATTTTGTTGTAAAAAATTTTTTTTTGCAATTTCCCCGATACCATTTTTTCCCGTGTCTTTCCTCTACTGTCAGTAAATCTATCCGTTTAAAACACATGTTAACAAGAGAAGTAAAACCGTCCGAAATGTAAGGAGACAGTCTTTTAAACACATAAAAATTAATTGAATCTGTATCCGCCGACCTACTTTTCATCTCGAAAATAATTTCATATACATGGCGTGAGTGATGGGTTGTAAGTGTATTGACCTGTCAACTGGATTCTCCGTGTAAGGCTCACAAAAAGGATCATGGTCGGAATCTACTAAGTAGGCAGAGAGATTTATACCAATAGGTCTTCCCACAAATTTTAAACTTGGCTGTCGTTTTCAAGAAGAATCATAAACTGTTGTGAAATTGAAATAGGAAATGCTTGGGAAATTGTAACTGATATTGGATTTTAATTAAGTTGAATGTTGATAAAACAAAAATCTCATTTTCTTAAGAGTTTTGATTGTACTAGTAGGGAAAGAGGTACCATTTTGCCCAGGTTATGTTCCCTGGCAGCTTTCCAAGACAGATTACCAGACTAGTTATTTGGCAGTGTATAATGTGGTCAAACAGGTTTTTTTCTGTTTTGTTATCAATTGCACAATGAATGTACGTCATGAGTTCACGTGCACATTCTTTAAAAAAAACTGATATGATATAAAGTAGTCAAACATGTTTTGAGAGTATGGTCGTAATAATAATATAATTTAAGCAGACAGGTTTTTTTCTGTTTTTGATAAGAATTGCTCAATGAATGTACATCGTGAGTTCACGTGCACATTTTTCTTAAAAAACTGGTACATTTAAAAAGGGGTAATGAGATTTGCGAATTGGAGTGTCGGATCCGTGAATTTGATCCTATTAAGGTGGAGAAAAAAGAAAAGGGTTTAGCATTTGCAAATACTTCAATGTGTTGTCAATTTAAAATAGTTTAGAAATAAAAAAATTTAACAAGAAGTGACTGAAAAGTGTTTTTGGGGAGATGGGGTGATTGTGTACTGTATAATACACATGTGATGTTTGGACTGTGTTGTCATTTTAAAATAGTTTAACGTGCCCTTCGTCCCCCCATTTCTGAGGGCAGGGGAGGGGGGGGGTCAATTTTGGAGGTAAAACCAAAAATACTCAGAATCGAAAATAAAGGGGATCTGCCTCAAGGGGATGGCTCAGAGACCCTTCGTTCCCCCATTTCTGAGGGCAGGGGATGGGGGGGGGTCAATTTGGGTGGGAAAACCAAAAATACTCAGAATCGAAAATAAACCGGATCTGCCTCAAGGGGAAGGCTCAGAGGACCTTCGTTCCCCCATTTCTGAGGGCAGGGGGGGGTCAATTTTGGAGGGAAAATCAAAAATACTCAGAATCGAAAATAAATGGGATCTGCCTCAAGGGCAAGGCTCAGAGGTCCCTCCTTCCTCCATTTCTGAGGGCAGAGGAGGGGAGGGGTCAATTTTGGAGGGAAAACCAAAAATAATCAGAATAGAAACTAAATGGGATCTGCCTCAAGGGCAAGGCTCAGAGGCCCCTCCTTCCTCCATTTCTGAGGGCAGGGGAGGAGGGGGTGTCAGTTTTGGAGGGAAAATCAAAAATGCTCAGAATCGAAAATAAATGGGATCTGCCTGAAGGAGACGGCTCAGAGGCCCTTCGTTCCCCCATGTCTGAGGGCAGGGGAGGGGGGGATCAATTTCGGAGGAAAAACCAAAAATACTCAGAATCGAAAATAAATGGGATCCGCCTCAAGGGGAAGGCTCAGAGGCCCTTCGTTCCCCCATTTCTGAGGGAAGGGGAGGGGGGGCGAATTTTGGAGGGAAAATCAAAAATACTCAGAATCGAAAATAAAGCGTGATCTGCATCAAGGGCAAGGCTCAGAGGCCCTTGATGCAAAGTCGACATAGCTTTATTTCATTTTTTAAGGTTAATTTAGACGAGGTTACGTGCGCGCATGTAACCTCGTCTAAATTAACCTTAAAAATGAAATAAAGCTATGTCGACTTTGCATATTTTATTCAACATATCCGACAATTGATGCAGAAAAAGCATAGAGTTTGTTACTTACTTACTTACATTTTTTTCCATAATTTCTTGAATTAAATTTCTGTATTGTGAATCCAAATGGGGAATTCAAGAAAGAGTTTGTTACTTACTTGTGATTTTTTCATAATTTCTTGAATAAAGTATCTGTATTGTGTATCCAAGGGGTGACTTCAAGAAAGAGTGTGTTACTTACTTACAAATCTTTTCATATTTTCTTGAATGAAATGTCTTCTTTGTGTATCCACGAGGTGAATTCAAGAAAGAGTTTGTTACTTACTTACTTACCTACTTACAATTTTTTCATAATGACATAATGACATATCCAACAACGGATGTTGATAAAGAATTTATTCATTCTGATACCTAGATTTTGTCAATTTTACCTCATGTGTCTGACAATAGATGTATGCAAATTCCTTTTCTCAAATCTCCGATGTTTTAATATACATTCTATACTGTTGATATGCTAGCTTACTCTAAAAATAATGAAAATATAACAATGTAATGCATAAAATATTTTTAATGAAATAATGCTTTGTAGAATATTAATACAAAATTATATTATGACAATAGTCATACACACGTTCACTCTTAAACATCCAGAAACGATGGTTCCATGATATGGAATAGTTTTTACCATGTCTAATGCATTTATCACGATCAGGTATGACCTTAGGTATCCAGTGCGTGAAGAACCTGACCTCGTCTTTAGGACGACGATAAAGCCCTTCAAATTTAGGACACTTAAATTCTTCTAGATTGAAAAGTGGAATCCTAGGGTTATACTTTTGAATTAAAACTTTATCTGTAGGTACATTACCCTTTACATAGAGTGCTTCAACCCCGAAAAAGCTGCAAATTTCACTGACTTCCTCCTGGACATTTCTCAGTTCCTGACCACTATTATTAAGTGGTGTAATCTCTCTATCGTAGAATCCCAGTCTGTTTATACGATGTAATGTAGTACTCCACAAGCTTTTATCATACTCATACATGTTGTAGTTCACTATCCAATGATAACAGTCAATTTCTTCAAGTTCCATTGACAATAATAAAAATGCACATTCAAAGATAACACCACAAGATGATTTTTTCAAACCGATAAATTCTGTGTCATAGAGTCCGATCATCTTGGAAGGTATTAATGTACTTGTTAAGAAGAGAAATACATCATCAAACTTTTATACCTTCGCTCAAGGTCGAATGGAGTTATGGCTAAGGGGGATGACTCCTAAAAGCATCTGAATTCATTTTGGGGAGGAGTCATATAACTCTCGGTATCTCTTGCATGCAAATGAAGTCTGGAAATTACATTTTTTTTATTTTTTTTTATTTCTATATTGTGTATCCAAGAGGTGAATTCAAGAAAGATATTTTGTCATTTTAAGATATGCACAATAGAAAATGATAAAAAATAAATAAAGTTGAATAATTTCGAAGTTTAAAAAAAAATTGTTTGTTTTATGAAAAAAAAAATTATTGAATTAGAACCATCAGTCCTCATCATTATGAGTATCCAAAACTGGACTTAAGTTTCACATTTGAACTAGAGAATTGTATTTTCCATAATTTTCTTACAAGAAACTAGAGTTTCTTGTCAAAAAACCCTTATTTGCTCAGATTTTAAGGAAATAGTTTTATTTTTCGATCCAAAAATAGACTTAAGTTTCACATTTGAACCAGAGAACTGTATATTCCATAATTTTCTTACAAAAAACTAGAGTTTACGGTCAAAAACCCTTAATAGATCAGATTTTACGGAAATAGTGTGTCTGACAATAGATGTACGCAAATTTCTTTTCTTACATCTCTGATGTTTTAATGGACATTCTAAACGCTTGATATGCTAGCCTACTCTAAAAAATAATGAACACATAACAATGTAATATTTTTAATGAAATAATGCTATGCAGAATATTAATACAAAAATATATTATGATACATTATTAATATCAATGATTAACTTTGGACATTTTGAATCTGTTTCATAAAATAGTTCACCATGTTCTCTCTTGATAATGGAGTTATTGTCTTCTCTTAGTTCGTTATCAGTAGAATAATCATTATTCCATTTGGAATCATACACAATTTTTACTGGTGTCTCATGAACAGGCTCAATATGCTTTTAACAGCCTCTATTTTCTCTCCGTTTTTAAGTTTTGATGTTGCTCCTTACTTTCAGTTGAAGAAACGATATTCCAATTCTGGAATTTCACGAAAGAAATTCAAAATGAACTTTGAAAAATTAAGAGAATGTAACTGTGACAAAGTAAAGCACAACAAAACATTACTGAAATATTCCAACTCTTGCATTTCAATAAAAGAAATTCAAAATGAACTATGAAAATCAACAGAATGTAACTTTGACAATGTAAAGCACAACAAAACACTATTGAAATATTCCAACTCTTGCATTTCACGACAGAAATTCAAAATGAACTGCGAAAAATCAAGAGAATGTAACTGTGACAAGGTAAAGCACAACAAGTCACTACTGAAATATTCCAACTCTTGCATTTCACGACAGAAATTCAAAATGAACTTTGAAAAATCATGAGAATGTAGCTGTGACAAGGTAAACCACGACAAGAAACTACTGAAATATTCCAACTCTTGCATTTCACGAAAGAAATTCAAAATGAACTTTGAAAAATTAAGAGAATGTAACAGTGACAAGGTAAATCATAACAAAACACTACTGAAATATTCCAACTCTTGCATTTCAATGAAAGAAATTCAAATGAACTATGAAAATCAACGGAATGTAACTGTGACAAGGTAAAGCACAACAAAACACTATTGAAATATTCCAACTCTTGCTTTTCACGACAGAAATTCAAAATGAACTTCGAAAAATCAAGAGAATGTAACTGTGACAAGGTAAAGCACAACAAGTCACTACTGAAATATTTCAACTCTTGCATTTCAACGAAAGAAATCCAAAATGTACTTTGAAAAATCATGAGAATGTAGCTGTGACAAGGTAAACCACGACAAGACACTACTGAAATATTCCAATTCTTGCATTTCACGAAAGAAATTCAAAATGAACTTTGAAAAATTAAGAGAATGTAACTGTGACAAGGTAAAGCACAACAAAACACTACTGAAATATTACAACTCTTGCATTTCAATGACAGAAATTCAAAATTAACTATGAAAAACAACAGAATGTAACTGTGACAAGGTAAAGCACAACAAAACACTACTGAAATATTCCAACTCTTGCATTTCACGACATAAATTCAAAATGAACTTCGAAAAATCAAGAGAATATAACTGTGACAAGGTAAAGCACAACAAGTCACTACTGAAATATTCCAACTCTTGCATTTCACGAAAGAAATTCAAAATGAACTTTGAAAAATAATGAGAATGTAGCTGTGACATGGTAAACCACGACAAGACACTACTGAAATATTCCAATTCTTTCATTTCACGAAAGAAATTCAAAATGAACTTTGAAAAATTAAGAGAATTTAACTGTGACAAGGTAAAGCACAACAAAAACTACTGAAATATTCCAACTCTTGCATTTCAATGAAAAAAATTCAAAATGAACTATGAAAATCAACAGAATGTAACTGTGAAAAGGTAAAGCACAACAAAACACTACTGAAATATTCCAACTATTGCATTTCAATGAAAGAAATTCAAAATGAACTATGAAAATCAACAGAATGTAACTGTGACAAGGTAAAGCACAACAAAACACTACTGAAATATTCCAATTCTTGCATTTCACGAAAGAAAATCAAAATGAACTTTGAAAAATAAAGAGAATGTAACTGTGACAAGGTAAAGCACAACAAAACACTACTGAAATATTCCAACTCTTGCATTTCAATGAAAGAAATTCAAAATGAACTATGAAAATCAAGAGAATGTAACTGTGACAAGGTAAAGCACAACAAAACACTACTGAAATATTCCAACTCTTGCATTTCAATGAACGAAATTCAAAATGAACTATGAAAATGAACAGAATATAACTGTGACAAGGTAAATCACAACAAAACACTACTGAAATATTCCAAATCTCGTATTTTACGACAGAAATTCAAAATTAAATTCTAAAAATCATGAGAATGTAACTGTGACAAGGTAAAGCACTACAAGTCACAACTGAAATATTCCAACTCTTGCATTTCAAAGAAAGAAATCCAAAATGAACTTTGAAAAATCATGAGAATGTAGGTGTGACAATTTAAAGCACTACAAGACACTACTGAAATATTACAACTCTTGCATTTCACTACATAAATTCAAAATGAACTTCGAAAAATCAAGAGAATGTAACTGTGACAAGGTAAAGCACAACAAGTCACTACTGAAATATTCCAACTCTTGCATTTCAACGAAAGAAATCCAAAATGAACTTTGAAAAATAATGAGAATGTAGCTGTGACAAGGTAAACCACGGCAAGACACTACTGAAATATTTTAATTCTTGCATTTCACGAAAGAAATTCAAAATGAACTTTGAAAAATTAAGAGAATGTAACTGTGACAAGGTAAAGCACAACAAAACACTACTGAAATATTCCAACTCTTGCATTTCAATTAAAGAAATTCAAAATGAACTATGAAAATCAACAGAATGTAACTGTGACAAGGTAAAGCACAACAAAACACTACTGAAATATTCCAACTCTTGCATTTCAACGAAAGAAATCCAAAATGAACTTTGAAACGTCAAGAGAATGTAACTGTGACAAGGTAAACCACGACAAAACACTACTCCAAAATTGACTCCCCCTCCCCTGCCCTCAGAAATGGACGAAGGAGGGGCCTCTGAGCCTTGCCCTTGAGGCAGATCACGCTTTATTTTGATTCTGAGTATTTTTGATTTTCCCTCCAAAATTGACCCTTCCCCCCTTCCCTGCCCCCAGAAATTGGGGAACGAAGGGCCTCTGAGCCTTGTCCTTCATGAAGATCCCATTTATTTTCGCTTCTGAGTATTTTTTGTTTTCCCTCCAAAATTTACTCCCACCCTCTTCCCCTGTCCTCAGAAATGGAGAAAGGAGGGGCCTCTGAGCCTGCCCCGTGAGGTAGATCCCATTTATTTTTGCGTGTGAGTATTTTTGATTTTCCGTCAAAAATTGACCCCCCCCTCCCCTGCCCTCATAAATGGGGGAACGCAGGACCTCGGTGTCATCCCCGTCAGGCCGATCGCATTTATTTTCGATTCTGAGTATTTTTGTTTTTCCCACCAAAATTGACCCCCCTCCCCTGCCCTCAGAAATGGGGGAACGAAGGGTCTCTAAGCCTTCCCCTTGAGACAGATCCCTTTTATTTTCGATTCTGAGTATTTTTGGTTTTACCTCCAAAATTGACCCCCCCCCTCCCCCTGCCCTCAGAAATGGGGGAACGAAGGGGCGCTGAGCCTTCCCCTTGAGGCAGATCCCATTTATTTTCGATTCTGAGTATTTTTAGTTTTCCCTCCAAAATTGACCTCCCCTGCCCTGCCCTCAGAAATGAGGGAACGAAGGGCCTCTGAGCCTTCCCCTTGAGGCAGATCCCGTTTATTTTTGATTCTGAGTGTTTTTGGTTTTCCCTCCAAAATTGACCCCCTCCCCTCCCCTGCCCTCAGAAATGGAGGAAGGAGGGGCCTTTGAGCCTTACCCATGAGGCAGATCACACTTTATTTTCGATTCTGAGTATTTTTTGTTGTCCCTCCAAAATTGACCCCCCTCCCCTGCTCTCAGAAATGGGGGAACGAAGGGCACGTTAAACTATTTTAAATTGACAACACTGTCCAAACATCACATGAGAATTATACAGTACACAATCACCCCATCTCCCCCAAAACACTTTTCACTCACTTCTTGTTAAATTTTTTTATTTCTAAACTATTTTAAATTGACAACACATTGAAGTATTTGCAAATGCTAAACCCTTTTCTTTTTTTCTCCACCTTAATAGGATCAAATTCGCGGATTCTACACTCCAATTCGCAAATCTCATTACCCCTTTTTAAATGTACCAGTTTCTTAAGAAAAATGTGCACGTGAACTCACGATGTACATTCATTGTGCAATTCTTATCAAAAACAGAAAAAAACCTGTCTGCTTAAATTATATTATTATTACGACCATACTGTCAAAACATGTTTGACTACTTTATATCATATCAGTTTTTTTTAAGAATGTGCACGTGAACTCATGACGTACATTCATTGTACAATTGACAATAAAAACAAAAAAAAACCTGTTTGACCACATTATGCACTGCCAAATAACTAGTCTGGTAATCTGTCTTGGAAAGCTGCCAGGGAACATAACCTGGGCAAAATGGTACCTCTTTCCCTACTTGTACTATTAAATCAAGGTTAGCTTTATAGTATTTTCAAATTCTAGACCACAATGAGTTGTCATTCTTCCTATAGAATAAAAAAACAAACAAGTTTTTTCAACTGGAAGTAAGAAGTAACATTAAAAATTAAAACAAACGGAAATTATTTTGTATATTATGGGGGGGGGGGGGCTACCTCGTCCTCAACACTCGTTCTTTGCGCTAAAGTCCTAAAGCTCTTCAAAACTATTTCTCATTTAAAATCAAGGCTCTTGTGTGTAAGTAGTCTTTTCTAAAGACTCTTAAAGTCTTTTCTAGAAATATCACGAGCTATTTTGTTCGTGCTGGTTTTGTCAATATTTCTTGTGTAATCTGCAAAGCCTTTTTTATGCAATAAATCTTTAAAAAAGATATTTCAGGCGATGAAATTGAATAAGTCAGGATGTTGTTTTTTTTTGTTTTTTTTTTTGTTAAAATAGGTCATTAAGTTTAGGTATGATTTCTTATCTCCTTTAAAGTTTCTCACAAAATATATGTAATTGTTGCACACCCCCAGGCTGGGCAAATAAATACACCACAAAAATAAAGAGTTTGGGATCTTTCATCGTTTCAGTTTTCATCGGTATCTTTGAGAATTGGCTCACAAAAAAATCAGTTGTTTTAACGAAAAACAAAATAAATGGCATTTTACTTTCATTGGAAAATTTTGTTTTCTTTTTTTTTTGGTGATTGAATTTTTTGGTTACATACGATCCTGCATTTTCTGGGGTTAGCAGGTGTAACTTATCCGCACATAATCCACATCATTTCAAGTAACAATCCTCCTAGCTTTTGACGTCATTTACGTCTCTAGAAATGCTGAAGATAAGAATTTGGACTTGTTGGATACCTCCTGTTTAGAGTCTTGGACGTCGGGCAAGATTTATGTTTTTGTGGCACAAAACGGTAGAAAACGCCCTTTTATTGTCGTTGTTAGTTCTATACACAACAACAAGGAAAATCACTTTTGCATCGGTATCTGTGATCTGTCTCCCGTTTTTTTTTTTCTTTTTCCAGTTCTATTGGGTTACCAAAACATCATACTACTACTACTACTAACAACTAACCGCAGCACCAAGTCGCCTGAGGCCAACACAGCTACGCACGATCTTCCTCCACCCCCATCTATTCAAAGCCTCCCTTTTTACACCTGCCCACGAAGTTCCCATTTCCTTTAAATCTTTTTTTATGACGTCCTCCCACCCCAGACGGGGACGACCTGCTTTCCATTTAGCCGTAGATGGTTGGCCGAAAGGAACAATCTTCGGCAATCTGTCATCCTTCATCCGCACAACGTGTCCTAACCAACTCAACCATTCTTTCATGATAACTATAGAGAATGTTATGGAAATTTAGATGTTGTGCAAACTATAGTTGGAAATAAGGTCAGTCAGCTGGGTACCCAGAACATCCCTTAAGTAATTTCTCTGGAAAAAATCTAGCAAGTCTTCATCCGATTTTCGGAGCGTCCATGCTTCAGAGCCATATTTGACCACTGTCATCACTGTAGCTTCTCATATTCTAATATTGGTTTGCAGACTTATCTTCCTATTCTTCCAGACTTTTTTTAACTGTGAAAAAACACCCTGAGCCTTGGCTATTCTACTTTTAACATCTTCAATGCTCCTACCATCTTTACCAATAATACTACCAAGGTAAGTGAAGCTGTCCACCTGATCAGTCTTTTCGTTACCCAATGTCACCTTTTCATCTTCACTTATTCCTAGCCTTAGTGACTTGGTCTTCCTAACATTAATTTTCAAACCGATTCTAGCACCCTGAACTCGCAAAACCTCTAAAACTTCATTCATTTTGCTCACACTTTCATCTAGGATGCTTAAATCATCAGCATAATCCAAGTCCAGGAGACTTTTTCCTCCCCTTTTGATTCCGTGGTCTCCTATTGCCTTTTCTGTGCTCCTTAAAACAAAGTCCATCAAAATAATCCATATGAAGGGGGATAGAACACAGCCCTGCTTAACTCCTGATTTAATACAAAACCAGCTGCTAACCTCATTTCCTACCTTAACATCATAGAGAGAGGCTTAACGGCTCATTCAAAATTTATTTCTCATGTCTATGTGCTTTTTATAAATTTCATGATCTGCAAGTGCCAAATGGCACTAAACATAGCCCTTTTTATGCCATTGTGGCATAAAATATGCCATTGTGGGGCTAACAGAACATAGTAGACAAATCTCGCAAGTAACCTTACTCCTTCTCAGCCTGCTTATGGCTTCTATAAGCCTGGTATGAGCAACATGTTAGATAATAAAAAGCAAGCGAAGTTCATGGTTTCGTGATGATAAACATTAGTTTCGTGACTGAACAGATGTGTTTATCCATGCGAATTTCCGCTGCTAAGATAGATAATTCGAGAGAATTCAGAAACCTCTCCTGTATGTGGAATCGTTATATGCGGATGGAGCCGATGTCCAAGAAGCATGCGTAGAAAGAATATTTCTTAGAAATGTCGCTTCATTATTTTTTTTTTATAATGACAACAATAAAATTGGCACCACTCAAAAGAAACGTCTTATATTGTTTCAATAAAGAAATAATAGCAAGGACTATTCACAGTTTCGTCTATTCGCTTTGAGGATGGGAGGTCCAAATATAGCTAAACGTATTAAAATATATAACATAGGCTTATATTAAGGTAAATCCAGAGGCTGTTGCTAATGTAACTATCAGTTAGAATTTTACTTTGAATATGACTGACTAACGATTGGATTGAAAGATCAACATTAGCGTAAAGAGCGAGGCGTTGAGGAGGGGACCGCCCCTTTCATATACGGAATAATTTCTGTTCGTTTTAAGTTTTAATGTCGATCCTTACTTTCAATTTAAAAAAAAATTGTTTTTTTTCTATTTAATAGCCTCTAAAGGTGATCATTCAAGTGGAAGGGCTATTATAGCTGCTTTAGTTAACTTCGCTCGGATCCGCCTGCCTTTACAAGTTCAATAGAAATTGTGTCATATTCACTGCTGTATGGTATAGGGTCACAAAGTCAATATTTTGCCACAGGAGGGTATCGAGCATGTTTTTCTATATTGCCACGAAAGGAAGTTCTTAATATTTCTATATACGCCTTTTATGCCATAATTACTTTGATTAGGGTCTTTTGGACCTATCTTAGGCAGGAGACAGCCCTCTCCCCCTCAACCACTCCCATTTGTAGTATGGTATATGTTGTAATAATGTTTTACGTAAAAAATCCCAAAATACGCGAATTATAAAGGGAAGATACAAGATATTATACAAAAACCCGAGCATATTAAAGATTTTGAGGAGGGTGAAATGGAAATGGACAGACGTCCTTATGACTGATTGTTTTGGTTTCATAGTCTATTTTTCTAAGTCGTTTGTAAAGACTTTCGAAAACTGGGATGGCTGGTAACCAGGCGACAAACTAATTTTTCTTTTCCTTTTCGCTCAAGAGAAACTTATCATCTGGTTTCGTACCTTCTAGATTACAGTCTTTAGACGATTTTCGTTATTTAAAATAATAACTTTGAGTACTTGACACTGGGCCGTGACCCAATGGTAGTCGAATTGCCAGAAAAGTCTTCAGAATGAACTAAATTCTTTGACTAGACATTTATAAGGAGGAGGTAATTTCACCAGAATTTTTATATATTTATAAGTAGTAGGTTAAATATGTCAGTAAGTTATATATTTCTGTATATAACTTATATATTCAGTGAGTTACATATTTTTATAAGTTGTAGGTTAAATATGTCAGTAAGTTATATATTTCTGTATATAACTTATATATTCAGTTAGTTATGTATATTTATAAGTAGTAGATTAAATATGTCAGTAAGTTATATATTTCTGTATATAACTTATATATTCAGTGAGTTATATATATTTATAAGTAGTAGGTTAAATATGTCAGTAAGTTATATATTTCTGTATATAACTTATATATTCAGTGAGTTATATATATATTTATAAGTAGTAGGTTAAATATGTCAGTGAGTTCTATATTTCTGTATATAACTTATATATTCAGTGAGTTATATATATTTATAAGTAGTAGGTTAAATATTTCAGTGAGTTCTATATTTCTGTATATAACTTATATATTCAGTGAGTTATATATATTTATAAGTAGTTTGCATGTTTCGGTACCTCCATAGGTGGCATGGACCAAGGGGGGATCTTGTCCCTGGGAGTCTATAATAAAAACTGTGGCACCCTCGCCTGGGGTCATAAATACAAGCGGAGGAGGAAGAAGGCCCCTCAAATATACACTCAAAAGGACCCACTGGTTTGTCCACAAGTCCCATGAGTTGCAAGCCTTCTCCCAGTAATGGGTTAAATTGCATGGTGATGCAGAACACCATCACGGGAGGATCCTCTATAGGAGGACAACTGTGGCAGGGCGTAAGATCCAGATCTATGGACAAAGGCCTCTGGAAAGGGTTGCCTCGACCTTTTCGGGGTACCTGCAAGACTGGGGACCTTGCGGTCAACTCTATTCCCACTTGAGGAGTGGCGCCCCTCGAGGAAATTATAGCCTAGTAAACGACACAGCATTCGCAGGGGATTCCGACTAATGAACAATTCTTCTGGGCTTAGTATGTTTAGATGGGCGTCTTTGGGCTGAAAACCCTCTTCCTAGCTGATTTATCTATTATGGGTTGCCTCCCCGTAGTAGCATAATATTTGTAGGCATGAATATATAATGAGTCGGAGGTAATAGGCTTGAGAATGTCTTTGCAGGATTTCGACTCTTGTTGATATAAGAGCATTGCCAAGGGCTGAAAACCATTTTGTGACAAAGATGAGCCCAGGATTGCACAAACCCTCCATTCATGGAGGTCCCAGGGACTTCTTGCTGTACGGTTCTAAGCCGGCTTAAGCACTTCGGTGTAGACTTGAGAAGACATGTGATCCCCATCCTGCACTGGTATCCGGGATCATTGCTTTTCCTGAGGCGAAAATAATTTCAATGATTTAAAGAACATGAAAATTGGAACTTGGAATGTTACGACATTAAAAAATGACTATTGTATCGACATTTTGACTGACGAATGCAGACGATTCGAACTGGATTTATTAGGAGTTTCAGAAACTCATATCCCAGGGATAGGAAGTATGAAATTAGGTGATATAGAATTTGTTTACTCAAACAGGAAGGATGGGGTACATAGACAGGGAGTAGGTCTCATGATGAATAAGGAAGCTGCTAAGTCTTGTTTAGGCTGGGAAGGTATTAATAATAGAATGCTAATTGTTCATTTTATGACTAAAAAGTTCAGGGTATCAGTTATAGTAGTACACGCCCCTGTACAATCAACTGGCGTAGATACTAGTGACTCAGATGAATTTTAGATACAGTTACAGGAGCAAATAGACAAGGTCCCAGGTAGAAATATGATGTTATTACTGGGAGATTTTATCGTCCAGGTTGGTAGAAATAGGGATAGATGGTATCCCAGCCTAGGTAAATTTGGTGTAGGAAAAGAAAACAGTAATGGATACAGACTCTTGCAATTTTGCAGGTATAGCAATCTAGTTATAACCAATACGGTGTTTGGTCATAAAATGGCTCATAAGTTAACATGGTATTCACGTGATGGTGAGCCAGCAAACTTTATTGATTATGTTATAGTAAACCGAAGACTGGCAGGATCAATAAAAGATACTAGGGTATACAAGAGTACTGTTATTGATGTTAAAAGTAAAGATCACCATCTAGTAGTGTCAAGGGTTAATTTAAAGCTGAAATATCGGAAGGGTAACTACCTCCCGGGAAGTTATGATGTTGGTAGACTCCAGGATGAGAATTTGAGACAAACTTTCCAGGAACAATTGAATACTAAACTTGAGAGTTTAATATTTGATAATGTGGAAGATGGTTGGAATAATTTTAGAAAAATAATTTGTGAAGTTGCTGAAGGTGTATTAGGGAAGAAAGCTAGAACTACAGCTAAGAATATTAGTGAAAAAGCTTTATGTTTAATAGAAAGGAGAAAGGACTTGTACAAGAATTATCTAAGTGATAGATCGTATGAAAACAAAAGAAATGTAAAGAAAGTGGAGAAAGCATTAAAATATGAACTAAGGAGGTGTGAAGTGGAGGCCATGGATAAAAAAGCAGAGGATCTGGAAGATGCAGCTAGATGGCATAATAGTAAAATATTGTACTGGCACGTTAACAAATTGAGAGGGAGTAGTCAATCCGGACTTGTCCCAGTTAAAGATAGGAATGGGGTCGCAGTTAGCGATAAGGAAAAAACTAAAGAGAGATGGGCCGAACATTTTGAGATTTTGCTTAACCGAGATAGAGTTGCAGGAAAAAATATAGAGGAAAATGAAAAAGTTTGTGATACTTTAGATGTGAAGGAAGATTTGTTTTGTGAGGAGGAATTAGCAACAGTACTAAAAGGATTAAAGAATAATGAGGCTCCAGGTGCTGATAGGGTGGTAAATGAATTTCTTGAATATGGTGGTTTTAAGGTGAGAAATATGATATTGATGATTATGAATATAATTTTTGAAAACGGGGAAGTACCTAGCGATTTTTAGAAGAACCTTAATTAAGCCGCATTATAAGAAAGGTAATAAAAGTGAGTGTGGTAATTATCGAGGCATTACTCTGGTCTCTGTAGGTAGTAAATTACTTAGTAATATGATGCTTTTTAGACTAAGAGATGCGATAGACAAAGTTTTAAGAGAAGAGCAGTGCGGTTTTAGAAAAGGTAGAGGATGCGTCGACCAAATTTTCACTCTTAGGCTAATAATTGAGAAGTGCCTGAGTTTTCAAACACCTTTGGTCCTCAGTTTTATATATTACGAGCAAGCGTTCGATTCTTTTGATAGAAGAGCTTTAGTAAAGGTTTTTATCCTTGTATGGTATATATACCAGACAAATACATTAAAGTGATTACTGCTAAGTACGAGAATAACACTGCTGCGGTTAAGGTAGGAAATGAGGTTAGCAGCTGGTTTTGTATTAAATCAGGAGTTAAGCAGGGCTGTGTTCTATCCCCCTTTATATGGATTATTTTGATGGACTTTGTATTAAGGAGCACAGGAAAGGCAATGGCAGACCACGGAATCAAATGGGGAGGAAAAAGTCTCCTGGACTTGGATTATGCTGATGATTTAAGCATCTTAGATGAAAGTGTGAGCAAAATGAATGAAGTTTTAGAGGTTTTGCGACTTCAGGGTGCTAGAGTTGGTTTGAAAATTAATGTTAGGAAGACTAAGTCACTAAGGCTAGGAATAAGTGATGATGAAAAGGTGACTTTGGGTAATGAAAAGATTGATCAGGCGGGCAGCTTCACTTATCTTGGTAGTAATATTAGTAAAGATGGTGGGAGCAATGAAGATGTTAAAAATAGAATAGCCAAGGCTCGGGGTGTTTTTTCACAGTTAATAAAAATCTGGAAGAACAGGAAGATAAGTCTGCAAACCAAGATTAGAATATTAGAAGCTACAGTCATGACAGTGGTCAAATTTGGCTCTAAAGCATGGACGCTCCGAAGAGCGGATGATGATTTGCTAGATGTTTTCCAGAGAAATTGCTTAAGGATTGTTCTGGGTACCCGGCTGACTGACCGTATTTCAAACAATAGGCTATACGAAAAATGTGGCTCAATACCGCTCTCTAGGGCTATAATGAAAGAAAGGTTGAGGTGGTTAGGGCATGTTGTACGGATGAAGGATCACAGATTGCCAAAGATTGTTCTTTTCGGCCAACCATCTAGGGCTAAACGGAAAGCAGGTCGTCCCCGTCTGGGGTGGGAGGACGTCATAAAGAAAGATTTAAAGGAACTGGGACCTTCTTGGGAGGGTGCAAAGAGGGAGGCTTTGAACAAATTGGGATGGAGGAGGAGCGTACGTAGCCGTGTTGGCCTCAGGTGGCTTGGTGCTGTGGTGAGTTGTTAGTAGTAGTAGTAGTAGTAGTATTGTCCTGTAATCTCTTTTATTATTTAAAAAGAGCACTATCTGTTATGATTTTCTTTTAAATGACCACTCTCTCAATATTCTATGACCTCTGGTTCAATACGATCCTTTGTGAAGCTTTACCTTGTCACAGTTACATTCTCTTAATTTTTCGAAGTTCATTTTGAATTTCTTTCGTGAAATGCAAGAATTGGAATATTTCAGTAGTGTCTTGTCGTGGTTTACCTTGTCACAGCTACATTCTCATGATATTTCAAAGTTCATTTTGGATTTCTTTCGTTGAAATGCAAGAGTTGGAATATTTCAGTATTGAATTGTTGTGCTTTCCCTTTTCACAGTTACATTCTCTTTATTTTTATAAGTTCATTTTGAATTTCTGTATTGAAATGCAGGAGTTGGAATATTTCAGTAGTGTTTTGTTGTGCTTTACCTTGTCACAGTTACATTCTCTTGATTTTCATATTTCATTTTGAATTTCTTTCATTGAAATGCAAGAGTTGGAATATTTCAGTAGTGTTTAGTTGTGCTTTAACTTGTCACAGTTACATTCTCTTAATTTTTCAAATTTAATTTTGAATTTATTTAGTGAAATGCAAGAATTGGAATATTTCAGTAGTGTCTTGTCGTGGTTAACCTTGTCACAGCTACATTCTCATGATTTTTCAAAGTTCATTTCGGATTTCTGTCATGAAATGCAAGAGTTGGAATATTTCAGTAGTGTTTTGTTGTGCTTTACCTTGTCACAGTTACATTCTGTTGATTTTCATAGTTAATTTTGAATTTCTTTCATTGAAATGCAAGAGTTGGAATATTTCAGTAGTGTTTTGTTGTGCTTTACCTTGTCACAGTTACATTCTCTTAATTTTTCAAAGTTCATTTTGAATTTCTTTCGCGAAATGCAAGAGTTGGAATATTTCAGTAGTGACTTGTTGTGCTTTACCTTGTCACAGTTACATTCTCTTTATTTTTCGAAGTTCATTTTGTTTTTCTGTCGTGAAATGCAAGAGTTGGAATATTTCAGTATTGTTTTGTTGTGCTTTACCTTGTCACAATTACATTCTGTTGATTTTAATAGTTCATTTTGAATTTCTTTCATTGAAATGCAAGAGTTGGAATATTTCACTAGTGTTTTGTTGTGCTTTACCTTGTCACAGTTACATTCTCTTAATTTTTCAAAGTTTATTTTGAATTTCTTTCTTGAAATGCAAGAATTGGAATATTTCAGTAGTGTCTTGTCGTGGTTTACCTTGTCACAGCTACATTCTCATGATTTTTCAATGAATTTCTTGAAATTCTTTCATTGAAATGCAAGAGTTGGAATATTTCAGTAGTGTTTTGTTGTGCTTTACCTTGTCACAGTTACATTCTCTTAATTTTTCAAAGTTCATTTTGAATTTCTTTCGTGAAATGCAAGAATTGGAATATTTCAGTAGTGTCTTGTCGTGGTTTACCTTGTCACAGCTACATTCTCATGATTTTTCAAAGTTCATTTTGAATTTCTGTCGTGAAATGCAAGAGTTGGAATATTTCAGTAGTGACTTGTTGTGCTTTACCTTCTCACAGTTACGTTCTCTTGATTTTTCGACGTTCATTTTGAATTTCTTTCGTAAAATTCAAGAGTTGAAATATTTCAGTAAAGTTTTGTTGTGCTTTACCTTGTCACAGTTACATTCTGTTGATTTTCATAGTTCATTTTGAATTTCTTTAATTGAAATGCAAGAGTTGCAATATTTCAGTAGTGTTTTGTTGTGCTTTACCTTGTCACAGTTAGATTCTCTTGATTTTCCAAAGTTCATTTTGAATTTCCTTCGTGAAATGCAAGAATTGGAATATTTCAGTAGTGTCTTGTCGTGGTTTACCTTGTCACAGCTACATTCTCATTATTTTTCAAAGTTTATTTTGGATTTCTTTCGTTGAAATGCAAGAGTTGGAATGTTTCAGTAGTAACTTGTTGTGCTTTACCTTGTCACAGTTACATTCTGTTGATTTTTCGAAGTTCATTTTGAATTTCTTTCGTGAAATGTAAGAGTTGGAATATTTCAGTATTGTTTTGTTGTGCTTTACCTTGTCACAGTTACATTCTGTTGATTTTCATAGTTCACTTTAAATTTCTTTCATTGAAATGCAAGAGTTGGAATATTTCAGTAGTGTTTTGTTGTGCTTTACCTTGTCACAGTTACATTCTATTAATTTTTCAAAGTTCATTTTGAATTTCTTTTGTGAAATGCAAGAATTGGAATATTTCAGTATTGTCTTTTCGTGGTTTACATTGTCACATCTACATTATCATGATTTTTAAATGTTCTTTTTTAATTTCTGTCGTGAAATGCAAGAGTTGGAATATTTCAGTAGTGACTTGTTGTGCTTTAACTTTTCAAAGTTGCATTCTCTTGATTTTCAGAGTTAATTTTGTATTTCTTTCATTGAAATGCAAGAGTTGGAATATTTCAGTAGTGTTTTGTTGTGCTTTACCTTGTCACAGTTACATTCTCTTAATTTTTCAAAGTTCATTTTGAACTTCTTTCCTGAAATGCAAGAATTGGAATATCGTTTCTTCAATTGAAAGTAAGGAGCAACATCAAAACTTAAAAACAGACAGAATATAGAGGCTGTTAAAAGCATATTGAGCCTGTTCATGAGACACCAGTAAAAATTGTGTATGATTCAAAATGAAATAATGATTATTCTACTGATTACGAACTAAGAGAAGACAATAACTCCATTATCAAGAGAGAACATGGTGAACTATTTTATGGAACAGATTCAAAATTTCCAAAGTTAATCATTGATATTAATAATGTAAAATATGCAAAGTCGACATAGCTTTATTTCATTTTTTAAGGTTAATTTAGACGAGGTTACGTGCGCGCATGTAACCTCGTCTAAATTAACCTTAAAAATGAAATAAAGCTATGTCGACTTTGCAAATTTTATTCAACATATCCGACAATTGATGCAGAAAAAGCATAGAGTTTGTTACTTACTTACTGACATTTTTTTCCATAATTTCTTGAATTAAATTTCTGTATTGTGCATCCAAATGGGGAATTCAAGAAAGAGTTTGTTACTTACTTGCGATTTTTTCATAATTTCTTGAATAAAGTATCTGTATTGTGTATCCAAGGGGTGACTTCAAGAAAGAGTGTGTTACTTACTTACAAATATTTTCATATTTTCTTGAATGAAATGTCTTCTTTGTGTGTCCACGAGGTGAATTCCAGAAAGAGTTTGTTACTTACTTACTTACCTACTTACAATTTTTTCATAATGACATAATGACATAATGACATATCCAACAACGGATGTTGATAAATAATTTATTCATTCTGATACCTAGATTTTGTCAATGTTACCTCATGTGTCTGACAATAGATGTATGCAAATTCCTTTTCTCAAATCTCCGATGTTTTAATATACATTCTAAACTGTTGATATGCTAGCTTACTCTAAAAATAATGAAAATATAACAATGTAATGCGTAATATATTTTTAATGAAATAATGCTACGTAGAATATTAATACAAAATTATATTATGACAATAGTCATACACACGTTCACTCTTAAACATCCAGAAACGATGGTCCCATGATTTGGAATAGTTTTTACCATGTCTAATGCATTTATCACGATCAGGTATGACCTTAGGTATCCAGTGCGCGAAGAACTTGACCTCGTCTTCAGAACGATGATAAACCCCTTCAAATTTAGGACACTTAAATTCTTCTAGATTTAAAAGTGGAATCCTAGGGTTACACTTTTGAATTAAAACTTTATCTGTAGGTACATTACCCTTTACATAGAGTGCTTCAACCCCGAAAAAGGTTCAAATTTCACTGATTTCCTCCTGGACATTTATCAGTTCCTGACCACTATTATTAAGTGGTGTAATCACTCTATCGTAGAATCCCAGTCTGTTTATACGATGTAATGTAGTACTCCACAAGGTTTTATCATACTCATTCATGTTGTAGTTCACTATCCAATGATAACAGTCAATTTCTTCAAGTTCCATTGACAATAATAAAAATGCACATTCAAATATAACACCACAAGATGATTTTTTCAAACCAATAAATTCTGTGTCATAGAGTCCTATCATCTTGGAAGGTATTAATTTAGTTGTTAAAAAGAGAAATACATAATCAAACTTTTATACCTTCGCTCAAGGTCGAATGGAGTTATGGCTAAGGGGAATGACTCCTAAAAGTATCTGAATTCATTTTGGGGAGGAGTCATAGAACTCTCGGTATCTCTTGCATGCAAATGAAGTCTGGAAATTAAATTTTTTTCTTTTTTTATAATTTCTATATTGTGTATCCAAGAGGTGAATTCAAGAAAGATATTTTGTCATTTTAAAATATGTACAAAAGAAAAAGATAAAAAATAAATAAAGTTGAATAATTTCGAAGTTTAAAAAAAAATAGTTTGTTTTATGAAAAAAAAAAATATTGAATTAGAACCATCAGTCCTCATCATTATGAGTATCCAAAACTGGACTTAAGTTTCACATTTGAACTAGAGAATTGTATTTTCCATAATCTTCTTACAAGAAACTAGAGTTTACGGTCAAAAAACCTTTATTAGCTCACATTTTAAGGAAATAGTTTTATTTTTCGATCCAAAAATAGACTTAAGTTTCACATTTGAACCAGAGAACTGTATTTTTCATAATTTTCTTACAAAAAACTAGAGTTTATGGTCAAAAACCCTTAATAGATCAGATTTTACGGAAATAGTGTGTCTGACAATAGATGTACGCAAATTTCTTTTCTTACATCTCTGATGTTTTAATGGACATTCTAAACGCTTGATATGCTAGCCTACTCTAAAAAATAATGAACACATAACAATGTAATATTTTTAATGAAATAATTCTATGCAGAATATTAATATAAAAATATATTATTATGCATTATTAATATCAATGATTAACGTTGGAAATTTTGAATCTGTTCCATAAACTAGTTCACCATGTTCCCTCTTGATAATGGAGTTATTGTCTTCTTTTAGTTCGTAATCAGTAGAATAATCATTATTCCATTTTTAATCATACCCAATTTTTACTGGTGTCTCATGAACAGGCTCAATATGCTTTTAACAGCCTCTATTTTCTGTCCGTTTTGAAGTTTTGATGTTGCTCCTTACTTTCAGTTGAAGAAACGATATTCCAATTCTTGCATTTCACGAAAGAAATTCAAAATGAACTTTGAAAAATTAAGAGAATGTAACTGTGACAAGGCAAAGCACAACAAAACACTACTGAAATATTCCAACTCTTGCATTTCAATGAAATAAATTCAAAATGAACTATGAAAATCAACAGAATGTAACTGTGACAAGGTAAAGCACAACAAAACACTATTGAAATATTCCAACTCTTGCATTTCACGACAGAAATTCAAAATGAACTGCGAAAAATTAAGAGAATGTAACTGTGACAAGGTAAAGCACAACAATTCACTACTGAAATATTCCAACTCTTGCATTTCACGACAGAAATTCAAAATGAACTTTGAAAAATCATGAGAATGTAGCTGTGACAAGGTAAACCACGACAAGACACTACTGAAATATTCCAATTCTTGCATTTCACGAAAGAAATTCAAAATGAACTTTGAAAAATTAAGAGAATGAAACTGTGACAAGGTAAAGCACAACAAAACACTACTGAAATATTCCAACTCTTGCATATCAATGAAAGAAATTCAAAATGAACTATGAAAATCAAGAGAATGTAACCGTGACAAGGTAAAGCACAACAAAACACTACTGAAATATTCCAACTCTTGCATTTCACGACAGAAATTCAAAATGAACTTCGAAAAATCAAGAGAATGTAACTGTGACAAGGTAAAGCACAACAAGTCACTACTGAAATATTCCAACTCTTGCATTTCAACGAAAGAAATCCAAAATGAACTTTGAAAAATCATGAGAATGTAGCTGTGACAAGGTAAACCACGACAAGACACTACTGAAATATTCCAATTCTTGCATTTCACGAAAGAAATTCAAAATGAACTTTGAAAAATTAAGAGAATGTAACTGTGACAAGGTAAAGCACAACAAAACACTACTGAAATATTCCAACTCTTGCATTTTGATGAAAGAAATTCAAAATGAACTATGAAAATCAACAGAATGTAACTGTGACAAGGTAAAGCACAACAAAACACTACTGAAATATTCCAACTCTTGCATTTCATGACAGAAATTCAAAATGAAGTTATGAACGAAAAATAAAGAGAATGTAACCGTGACAAGGTAAAGCACAACAAGTCACTACTGAAATATTCCAACTCTTGCATTTCACGACAGAAATTCAAAATGAACGTTGAAAAATAATGACAATGTATCTGTGACAAGGTAAACAACGACATTAAACTACTGAAATATTAAAATTCTTGCATTTCAAGAAATAAATTCAAAATGAAATTCGAAAAATCAAGAGAATGTAACTGTGACAAGGTAAAGCATAACAAAACACTACTGAAATATTCCAACTCTTGCATTTCAATGAAAGAAATTCAAAATAAACTATGAAAATCAACAGAATGTAACTGTGACAAGGTAAAGCACCACAAAACACTACTGAACTATTCCAACTCTTGCGTTTCATTGAAAGAAATTCAAAATGAACTATGAAAATCAACAGAATGTAACTGTGACAAGGTAAAGCACAACAAAACACTACTGAAATATTCCAAATCTTGCATTTCACGACAGAAATTCAAAATGAACTTCGAAAAATCAAGAGAATGTAACTGTGACAAGGTAAAGCACAACAAGTCACTACAGAAATATTCCAACTCTTGCATTTCAACGAAAGAAATCCAAAATGAACTTTGAAAAATCATGAGAATGTAGCTGTGACAAGGTAAACCACGACAAGACACTACTGAAATATTCCAATTCTTGCATTTCACGAAAGAAATTCAAAATTAACTTTTAAAAATTAAGAGAATGTAACTGTGACAAAGTAAAGCACAACAAAACACTACTGAAATATTCCAACTCTTGCATTTCAATTAAAGAAATTCAAAATGAACGATGAAAATCAACAGAATGTAACTGTGACAAGGTAAAGCACAACAAAACACTACTGAAATATTCCAACTCTTGCATTTCAAGGAAAGAAATCCAAAATGAACTTCGAAAAGTCAAGAGAATGTAACTGTGACAAGGTAAACCACGACAAAACACTACTCCAAAATTGACTCCCCCTCCACTGCCCTCAGAAATGGAGGAAGTAGGGGCCTCTGAGCCTTGCCCTTGAGGCAGATCACGCTTTATTTTTGATTCTGAGCATTTTTGATTTTCCCTCCAAAATTGACCCTCCCCCTCCCCTATTCTCAGAAATGGGGGAACAAAGGGCCTCTGAGCCTTCCCCTTGAGGCAGATCCCATTTATTTTCGATTCTGAGTATTTTTGATTTTCCCTCTAAATTGGACCTTCCCCCTCCCCTGCCCTCAGAAATGGAGGAAGGAAAGGCCTATGAGCCTTGCACTTGAGGCAGATCCCATTTATTTTCGATTCTGAGAATTTTTGGTTTTCCCTCCAAAATTGTGTCACCCTCCTCCCCAGCCCGCAGAAATGGAGGAAGTAGGGGCCTCTGAGCCGTGCCCTTGAGGCAGATCCCATTTATTTTTGATTCTGAGTTATTTTTGGTTTTCCCTCCAAAATTGACCCCTCCCCTCCTCTGCCCTCAGAAATGGAGGAAGGAGGGAACTCTGAGCCTTGTCCTTGAGGCAGATCCCATTTATTTTCGATTCTGAGTATTTTTTGTTTTCCCTCCAAAATTGTCCCCCCCCTCACCTGCCCTCAGAAATGGGGGAACGAAGGGCCTCTGAGACGTGCCCTTGAGGCACATCCCGTTTATTTTCGATTCTGAGTATTTTTGGTTTTACCTCCAAAATTGACCCCCCCACCCCCTGCCCTCAGAAATGGGGGCACGAAGGGCCTCTGAGCCTTCCCCTTGAGGCAGATCCCGTTTATTTTCGATTCTGAGTATTTTTGGTTTTCCCTCCAAAATTGCCCCCCCCCCCTGCCCTGCCCTCAGAAATGGGGGAACGAAGGGCCTCTGAGCCTTCCCATTGAGGCAGATCCCTTTTATTTTCGATTCTGAGTTTTTTTGGTTTTCCCTCCAAAATTTACCCCCTCCCCTCCCCTGCCCTCAGAAAGGGTGGAAGGAGGGGCCTCTGAGCCTTCCCCTTGAGGCAGATCACGCTTTATTTTCGATTCTGAGTATTTTTGGTTTTCCCTCCAAAATTGACCCCCCCCTCCCCTGCGCTCAGAAATGGGGGAACGTTAAACTATTTTAAATTGACAACACTGTCCAAACATCACATGTGTATTATACAGTACACAATCACCCCATCTCCCCAAAAACACTTTTCAGTCATTTCTTGTTAAATTTTTTTATTTCTAAACTATTTTAAATTAACAACACATTGAAGTATTTGCAAATGCTAAACCCTTTTCTTTTTTTCTCCACCTTAATAGGATCAAATTCGCGGATCCTACACTCCAATTCACAAATCTCATTACCCCTTTTTAAATGTACCAGTTTCTTAAGAAAAATGTGCACGTGAACTCACGATGTACATTCATTGTGCAATTCTTATCAAAAACAGAAAAAAACCTGTCTGCTTAAATTATATTATTATTACGACCATGCTGTCAAAACATGTTTGACTACTTTATATCATACCAGTTTTTTTTAAGAATGTGCACGTGAACTCATGACGTACATTCATTGTGCAATTGACAATAAAAACAGAAAAAAACCTGTTTGACCACATTATGCACTGCCAAATAACTAGTCTTGTAATCTGTCTTGGAAAGCTGCCAGGGAACATAACCTGGGCAAAATGGTACCTCTTTCCCTACTTGTACTATTAAATCAAGGTTAGCTTTATAGTATTTTCAAATTCTAGACCACAATGTGTTGTCA
Source organism: Artemia sp. Qi Xiang Cuo (assembly GCF_049724085.1). NCBI lineage: Eukaryota > Metazoa > Arthropoda > Branchiopoda > Anostraca > Artemiidae > Artemia > Artemia sp. Qi Xiang Cuo. The sequence continues at coordinate 42,457,432 of NC_142804.1, read as the reverse complement.
TTCTTCCTATAGAATAAAAAAACAAACAAGTTTTTTCAACTGGAAGTAAGAAGTAACATTAAAAATTAAAACAAACGGAAATTATTTTGTATATTATGGGGGGGGGCTACCTCGTCCTCAACACTCGTTCTTTGCGCTAAAGTCCTAAAGCTCTTCAAAACTATTTCTCATTTAAAATCAAGGCCCTTGTGTGTAAGTAGTCTTTTCTAAAGACTCAGGACAAAAAGTTAAAGTCAAGCTCAGTTTTCAGTAAACTGTTAGTTTTTAGATTTTTTTTAGATATTAGAAATATCACGAGCTATTTTGTTCGTGCTGGTTTTGTCAATATTTCTTGTGTAATCTGCAAAGCCTTTTTTATGCAATAAATCTTTAAAAAAGATATTTCAGGCGATGAAATTGAATAAGTCAGGATGTTGTTTTTTTTTGTTTTTTTTTTGTTAAAATAGGTCATTAAGTTTAGGTATGATTTCTTATCTCCTTTAAAGTTTCTCACAAAATATATGTAATTGTTGCACACCCCCAGGCTGGGCAAATAAATACACCACATAAATAAAGAGTTCGGGATCTTTCATCGTTTCAGTTTTCATCGGTATCCTTGAGAATTGGCTCACAAAAAAATCAGTTGTTTTAACGAAAAACAAAATAAATGGCATTTTACTTTCATTGGAAAATTTTGTTTTCTTTTTTTTTTGGTGATTGAATTTTTTGGTTACATACGATCCTGCATTTTCTGGGGTTAGCAGGTGTAACTTATCCGCACATAATCCACATCATTTCAAGTAACAATCCTCCTAGCTTTTGACGTCATTTACGTCTCTGGAAATGCTGAAGATAAGAATTTGGACTTGTTGGATACCTCCTGTTTAGGGTCTTGGACGTCGGGCAAGATTTATGTTTTTGTGGCACAAAACGGTAGAAAACGCCCTTTTATTGTCGTTGTTAGTTCTATATTGTCGTTGAAATATTAATATTTATGTAATAATCAGTTGAAAATACTATGAATCCTAAAAATAAGATGAAACGAGATGAACAAAACAAAAAAATCTTATGAAAGTAAAGAGCAAAATTGAAACTTAAACGGACCAGAACTGTTGCTTCTCAACCTTTGCAACATATATCTTTAAAATGAGTGCAAATAAATACTAACTGCTGATACCTTCCTACATTTTAGGATATACAAAACCAGAACTTACTGAAAACACAAACTATGATATAGTTAACTTTTACTAAAAGTTTAAATTCTTTTAAAGCCTCGAGCAAAAAAGCGCTTGTAACCAAACAACGATTAAGACACCTAGAGAAATAGAAGGCTTATTTATTAGGCACATCAATATTCGCGCCAGACGTGATAATCGTGGTTGTAGCAGTAGCGGCAACCTAGTAAATATGTGAACCACAGCCCATAGTAACCAAAAGTTAAAACACGCGGTTAGAAAAAAAAACTGACTAGTGAAAAAAATGCCATCTGACTCTGATTCAGGATTGTTAGCTATTATTTCGGTTTGTCTTAAAAGTAAAAGTTAATTGCCAAAATAAATTTATGGTGCTTTCGAAAGAAGCCTCAAATTCCTCGAAAATGGCGTCAGATTAAAACGAAAAGTGTGCCTTTGGAATCAGCATGGTCGAAAACCTTGTACAGAGGAATTACAGTCCCCCACCATGAACAACAAGGAAAATCACTTTTGCATCGGTATCTGTGATCTGTCTCCCGTTTTTTTTTCTTTTTCCAGTTCTATTGGGTTACCAGAACATCATACTACTACTACTACTAACAACTAACCGCAGCACCAAGTCGCCTGAGGCCAACACAGCTACGCACGATCCTCCTCCACCCCAATCTATTCAAAGCCTCCCTTTTTACACCTGCCCACGAAGTTCCCATTTCCTTTAAATCTTTTTTTATGACGTCCTCCCACCCCAGAGGGGGACGACCTGCTTTCCATTTAGCCCTAGATGGTTGGCCGAAAGGAACAATCTTCGGCAATCTGTCATCCTTTATCCGCACAACGTGCCCTAACCAACTCAACCTTTCTTTCATTATAGCTCTAGAGAGTGGTATTGAACCTTACTTTTCGTATAGCCTATAGTTTGAAATACGGTCTGTCAACCGGGCACCCAGAACAATCCTTAAGTAATTTCTCTGGAAAACATCTAGCAAATCTTCATCCGCTCTTCGGAGCGTCCATGCTTCAGAGCCATATTTGACCACTGTCATCACTGTAGCTTCTCATATTCTAATATTGGTTTGCAGACTTATCTTCCTATTCTTCCAGACTTTTTTTAACTGTGAAAAAACACCCTGAGCCTTGGCTATTCTATTTTTAACATCTTCACTGCTCCCACCATCTTTACTAATAATACCACCAATGTAAGTGAAGCTGCCCACCTGGTCAGTCTTTTCGACACCCAAAGTCGCTTTATCATCTTCACTTATTCCTAGCCTTAGTGACTTAGTCTTCTTAACATTAATTTTCAAAACTATTCTAGCACCCTGAACTCGCAAAACGTCTAAAAGTTCATTTATTTTGTTCACACTTTCATGTAGGATGCTTAAATCATCAGCATAATCCAAGTCCAGGAGACTTTTTCCTCCCCTTTTGATTCCGTGGTCTCCTATTGCCTTTTCTGTGCTCCTTAAAACAAAGTCCATCAAAATAATCCATATGAAGGGGGATAGAACACAGCCCTGCTTAACTCCTGATTTAATACAAAACCAGCTGCTAACCTCATTTCCTACCTTAACATCATAGAGAGATGCTTAACGGCTCATTCAAAATTTATTTCTCATGTCTATGTGCTTTTTATAAATTTCATCATCTGCAAGTGCCAAATGGCACTAAACATAGCCCTTTTTATGCCATTGTGGCATAAAATATGCCATTGTGGGGCTAACAGAACATAGTAGACAAATCTCGCAAGTAACCTTACTCCTTCTCAGCCTGCTTATGGCTTCTATAAGCCTGGTATGAGCAACATGTTAGATAATAAAAAGCAAGCGAAGTTCATGGTTTCGTGATGATAAACATTAGTTTCGTGACTGAACAGATGTGTTTATCCATGCGAATTTCCGCTGCTAAGATAGATAATTCGAGAGAATTCAGAAACCTCTCCTGTATGTGGAATCGTTATATGCGGATGGAGCTGTCCAAGAAGCATGCGTAGAAAGAATATTTCTTAGAAATGTCGCTTCATTATTTTTTTTTTATAATGACAACAATAAAATTGGCACCACTCAAAAGAAACGTCTTATATTGTTTCAATAAAGAAATAATAGCAAGGATTATTCACAGTTTCGTCTATTCGCTTTGAGGATGGGAGGTCCAAATATAGCTAAACGTATCAAAATATATAACATAGGCTTATATTAAGGTAAATCCAGAGGCTGTTGCTAATGTAACTATCAGTTAGAATTTTACTTTGAATATGACTGACTAACGATTGGATTGAAAGATCAACATTAGCGTAAAGAGCGAGGCGTTGAGGAGGGGACCGCCCCTTTCATATACGGAATAATTTCTGTTCGTTTTAAGTTTTAATGTCGATCCTTACTTTTAGTTTTAAAAAAAATTGTTTTGTTTTTATTTAATAGCCTCTAAAGGTGATCATTCAAGTGGAAGGGCTATTATAGCTGCTTTAGTTAACTTCGCTCGGATCCGCCTGCCTTTACAAGTTCAATAGAAATTGTGTCATATTCACTGCTGTATGGTATAGGGTCACAAAGTCAAAATTTTGCCACAGGAGGGTATCGGGCATGTTTTTCTATATTGCCACGAAAGGAATTTCTTAATATTTCTATATACGCCTTTTATGCCATAATTACTTTGATTAGGGTCTTTTGGACCTATCTTAGGCAGGGGACAGCCCCCTCCCCCTCAACCACTCCCATTTGTGGTATGGTATATGTTGTAATAATGTTTTACGTAAAAGATCCCAAAATACGCGAATTATAAAGGGAAGATACAAGATATTATACAAAAACCCGAGCATATTAAAGATTTTGAGGAGGGTGAAATGGAAATGGACAGACGTCCTTATGACTGATTGTTTTGGTTTCATAGTCTATTTTTCTAAGTCGTTTGTAAAGACTTTCGAAAACTGGGATGGCTGGTAACCAGGCGACAAACTAATTTTTCTTTTCCTTTTCGCTCAAGAGAAACTTATCATCTGGTTTCGTACCTTCTAGATTACAGTCTTTAGACGATTTTCGTTATTTAAAATAATAACTTTGAGTACTTGACACTGGGCCGTGACCCAATGGTAGTCGAATTGCCAGAAAAGTCTTCAGAATGAACTAAATTCTTTGACTAGACATTTATAAGGAGGGAGGTAATTTCACCAGAATTTTTATATATTTATAAGTAGTAGGTTAAATATGTCAGTAAGTTATATATTTCTGTATATAACTTATATATTCAGTGAGTTAAATATATTTATAAGTTGTAGGTTAAATATGTCAGTAAGTTATATATTTCTGTATATAACTTATGTATTCAGTGAGTTATATATATTTATAAGTAGTAGGTTAAATATGTCAGTAAGTTAAATATTTCCGTATATAACTTATAAATTCAGTGAGTTATATATATTTATAAGTAGTAGGTTAAATATGTCAGTAAGTTGTATATTTCTGTGTATAACTTATATAGTCAGTGAGTTATATATATATTTATAAGTAGTAGGTTAAATATGTCAGTGAGTTCTATATTTCTGTATATAACTTATATATTCGGTGAGTTATATATATTTATAAGTAGTAGGTTAAATATTTCAGTGAGTTCTATATTTCTGTATATAACTTATATATTCAGTGAGTTATATATATTTATAAGTAGTTTGCATGTTTCGGTACCTCCATAGGAGGCACGGACCAAAGGGGGACCTGGTCCCTGGGGGTCCATAATAGAATCTGGGACACCCTCGCCCGGGGTCATAAATACAGGCGGAGGAGGAAGAAGGCCCCTCAAATGTACACTCAAAAGGGCCCACTGGTGTGTCCAGACGTCCCATGAGTTACAAACCTTCTCACAGTAATGGGTTAAATTGCATGGCGATACAGAACACAATCACGAGAGGATCCTCTATAGGAGGACACCTGTAGCAGGACGTAAGATCCAGATCTATGGACAAAGGACTCTGCAAAGGGTTGCCTCGACCCTTTCGGGGTACCTGCAGGACTGGGGACCTTGCGGTCAACTCTATTCCCACTTGAGAAGTGGTGCCCCTCGAGGAAATTATAACCTAGTAAACAACACAGCATTTGCAGGGGATTCTGACTAATGAATAATTCTTATGGGCTTGGTATGTTTTGATGGGCGTCTTCGGGCTGAAAAACCTCTTCCTAGCTAATTTATCTATTATGGGCTGCCTCCCTGTAGTAGCATAATATTTGTAAGCATGAATATATAATGAGTTGGAGGTAATAGGCTTGAGATTGTCTGTGCAGGATTTCGACTCTTGTTGATAGAAGAGCATCGCCAAGTGCTGAAAACCATGTTGTGACCAAGATGGGCCCAGGATTGCACAAAGCATCCATTCATGGAGGTCCCAGGGACTTCTTGCTGTCCGGTTCTAAGCCGGCTTAAGCACTTCGGTGTAGACTTGAGAAGATATGTGATCCCCGTCCTGCACTGGTATCCGGGATCAATGCTTTTCCTGAGGCGAAAATAATTTCAATGATTTAAAGAACATGAAAATTGGAACTTGGAATGTTATGACATTAAAAAATGACTATCGTATCGACATTTTGACTGACGAATGCAGACGATTCGAACTAGACTTATTATGAGTTTCAGAAACTCCTATCCCAGGGGCAGGTATCATGAAATTAGGTGGTATAGAATTTGTTTACTGAGGCAGGAAGGATTGGGTACATAGACGGGAAAAAGGGCTCATAATGAGTTAGGAAGCTGCTAAGTCTTGTTTGGCTGGGAAGGTATTAATGATAGAATTCTAATTGCTCATTTTATGACTAGAAAGTTCAGGGTATCAGTTATAGTAGTATACGCCCCTGTAGAACCAACTGACGGAGATACTAGGAACTCAGATGAATTTTACTTACAGTTAAAGGAGCAAATAGACAAGGTCCCAGGGAGAAATATGATGTTATTACTGGGAGATTTTAACGCCCAGGTGGGTAGAAATAGGGATGGATGGTATCCTATCCTAGGTAAACTTGGTGTAGGAAACGATAACAGTAATTGATACAGATTTTTGCAATTTTGTAGGAATAAAAATCTAGTTATGGCCAACATGGTGTTTAGTCATAAATTGGCTAAGATATTGAAACGGTATTCAAGTGATAGTGAACCAGCAAACCTTATTGAATATGGTATAGTAAACCGAAGATTGGCAGGATCAATACAGGATACTAGGGTATATAAAAGAGCTGTTATTGATGTTAAAAGTAAAGATCACCATCAAGTAGTGTTAAGGGTTAATCTAAAGCTCAAATTTCGGAAGGGTAACTACCTCCCGGGAAGTTATGATGTTGGTAGACTCCAGGATGAGAATTTGAGAGAAACTTTCCAGGAACAGTTGAATGCTAAACTTGAGAGTTTAAAATATGATAATGTGAAAGATTGTTGGAATAATTTTAGAAAAATAATTTGTGAAGCTGCTGATGGTGTCTTAGGGAAGAAAGTTAGGACTGCAGCTAGGAAAATTACTGAAAAAGCTTTAGGTTTAGTAGAGAGGAGAATGGGCTTGTACAAGAATTATCTGAGTGATAGATCATATGAAAACAAAAGAAATGTAAAGCAAGTGGAGAAAGCATTAAAATATGAACTAAGGAGGTGTGAAGTGGAGGCCATGGATAAAATTGCCGAGGATCTGGAAGATGCAGCTAGATGGCATAATAGTACAATATTATACTGGCACTTTAACAAATTAAGAGGGAGTAGTCAATCCGGACTTGTCCCAGTTAAAGATAGGAATGGGGTCGCAGTTAGCGATAAGGAAAAAACTAAAGAGAGATGGGCCGAACATTTTGAGAACTTGCTTAACCGAGATAGAGTTGCAGGAAAAAATATAGAGGAAAATGAAAAAGTTTGTGATACTTTAGATGTGAAGGAAGATTTGTTTTGTGAGGAGGAATTAGCAACAGTACTAAAAGGATTAAAAAATAATAAGGCTTGCTGATAGGGTGGTAAATAAGTTTCTTAAATATGGTGGCTCTGAGGTTAGAAATAAGCTATTGAAGATTATGAATATGATTTTTAAAAAAGGGGAAGTACCTAACGATTTTAGGAAAACTTTAATTAAACCACTTTATAAGAAAGGTTATAAAAGTGAGTGTGGTAATTATCGAGGCATTAGTCTGGTCTCTGTAGGTAATAAATTACTTAGTAATATGATACGTTTTAGACTGAGAGATGTGGTAGACAAAGTCTTAAGAGAAGAGCAGTGCGGTTTTAGAAAAGGTAGAGGATGTGTCGACCAAATTTCCACTCTTAGGCTAATAATTGATAAGTGCCTGAGTTGTCAAACACCTTTGGTCCTTAGTTTTATAGATTATGAGCAAGCGTTCGATTCTGTTGATTGAAGAGCTTTAGGAAAGGTTTTATCCTTGTATGGTATACCAGACAAATACATTAAAGTGATTAGTGCTATGTACGAGAATAACACTGCTGCGGTTAAGGTAGGAAATGAGGTTAGCAGCTGGTTTTGTACTAAATCAGGAGTTAAGCAGGGTTGTGTTCTATCCTTTATATGGATTATTTTGATGGACTTTGTTTTGAGGAGCGCAGGAAAGGCAATGGCAGACCACTGAATCAAATGGGGAGGAAAAAGTCTCCTGGACTTGGATTATGCTGATGATTTAAGCATCCTAGATGAAAGTGTGAGCGAAATGAATGAGGTTTTAGAGGTTGTGCAAGTTCAGGATGCTGGAATAGGTTAGAAAATTAATGTTAAGAAGACTAAGTCACTAAGGCTAAGAATAAGCGAAGATGAAAAGGTGAGGTTAGGTAATGAAAAGATTGATCAGGTGGGCAGCTTCACATACCTTGGTAGTATTATTAGTAATGATGTCGGGAGCAGTGAAGATGTTAAAAATAGAATAGCCAAGGTTCAGGGTGTTTGTTCACAGTTAAAAAAAGTATGGAAGAATAGGAAGATAAGTGTGCAAACCAAGATTAGAATATAAGAAGATACAGTGATGACAGTGGTCAAATATGGCTCTGAAGCATGGACGCTCCGAAGAGAGGATGAAGATTTGCTAGATGTTTTCCAGTGAAACTGCTTAAGGATTGTCCTGGGTACCCGGCTGACTGACCGTATTTCAAACAATAGGCTATATGAAAAATGTGGTTCAATACCGCTCTCTAGGGCTATAATGAAAGAAAGGTTGAGGTGGTTAGGGCACGTTTTACGGATGAAGGATTACAGATTGCCGAAGATTGTTCTTTTCGGCCAACCATCTAGGGCTAAACGGAAAGAAGGTCGTCCCCGTCTGGGGTGGGAGGACGTCATAAAGAAAGATTTAAAGGAAATGGGAACTTCTTGGGCGGGTGTAAAAAGGGAGGCTGTGAATAGATTGGGGTGGAGAAGGATCGTGCGTAGCTGTGTTGGCCTCAGGCGGCTTGGTGCTGCGGTGAGTTGTTAGCAGTAGTAGTAGTAGTAGTATTGTCGTGTAATCTCTTTTATTATTTAACAAGAGCACTATCTGTTATGATTTTCTTTTAAATGACCACACTCTCTCAATATATATATATATATATATATATATATATATATATATATATATATATATATATATATATATATATATATATATATATATATATATATATATATATATATATATATATATATATATATATATATATATATATATATATATATATATATATATATATATATACATATATATATATATATATATTTATACATATTTATACATATTTATATATATATATATATATATATATATATATATATATATATATATATATATATATATATATATATATATATATATATATATATATATATATATATATATATATATATATATATATATATATTTATACATATTTATAATATATTTATACATATTTATATACATATATATATATATATATATATATATATATATATATATATATATATATATATATATATATATATATATATATATATATATATATATATATATATATATATATATATATATATATATATATATATATATATATATATATATATATATATATATATATATATATATATATCCGTTGATTTTGAATTGAAGCTATCAAGTATTTTGGTCAATAGGTTGGATAGGTTGCGTCAAGACTGGGCTGGGTAATTGTAAACAGAAAAAAGTCAAGATAGACAGTCCAAGTAAATCAGAGGCAAATGTTTAAACGGATGGGGTACGGGTAAATGGCAGGAGTATGAATGACTCTCTTATTGGACACATACTTGTCAGGTTAGTTTTTGGAAAGTCTTTCGACCATTAAAAAGGGCACTAGCCCTTTAAATATAAGGCAAAACATGGATTACTGCAGATCTTAGGATTTCATTAACTAAATTATGTTCAAAACTAAGGTAAAAAATTGAAACTATTTCACATATCAATCATTGCCAATAAGTGGTTCAACCCCTCTGAGGTTGAGAGTGGCTATTTCTTAATCTACTGAAAAATATTTCAGGAATGCTGGCATAGCAGTAATACTTACATCGTTGGAAGTCAAAACGAAATGCATGCTTCATAGATTCATAGATTATCATCCTCTTACTTAAGCGGCTACAAGGTTTTGCAAAATTAGTTTACCTTTTTTATTTGTAATAATTGGGAGAACAGAGTTCAAAGACAAGTGCTAATTGGTTTAAGGATTGGTTGTTAGACCGCAGTCGTCTCCAGGGAGTAGTAGTTATGTAGTCTAAGCTTACTGCGTCATTGGCGCTTTACTGAAAACGAATTATATTACAAAGATGTTCTTTGGTACTTATCACAACTTTGAAAGTAAACATTAATATTACATTCAAATTAAATTTTGAACTGATGAGCTTTTAGCAATTAGTATCATAATATATCGAATATTCAGTTTAATTTTATTAGTTCTTTCCAGGACTGTTAAAGACAAATAAAGCTTCACTATAAACAAGAATCTGGACACTGTCCCCTTCCTTAACTGTAAAAGTCTAAAACCTACCACTCATTGGCGCTTCACTGAAAACGAATTATATTACAAATATTTTCTTGTCCAGTTATTACATCATTGAAAATAAATTACAGTGAAATAAAATCTTGAACTGATGATTTTCCTAAAATTAATAGCATTATATATCAAATATTCAGTTTGATCTTATTTGTACTTTCCAAGACTGTTAAAGAGACATAAATTTTTCAGTAAAGCGCCAATGAGGCAGCAGGATTTAGACTTTTAGAATAGGAGAAGGAGGCAAAAACCAAACTCTTGTTTGTAGAGAAATTTGCTTGTTTCAAGCTTGATCTGCGTATATAATTTAAGCTTCACTTGTTTTTAGATTTATTAAATCATTTATACTAGTACCTATTGTATGTTTGTTTGCTATGATTGCTTAATTAATTTCTATTCGTTTTAGGTTTCAATTACGTTTCAATAGCAAAATATTTTTCTTCGTTTTAAGCTCGATTTACAGATAGAACTTAAGCTTTAGTCGTTTTAAGATTTGTTTATTCATTTATATTAGTACCTGTTACATGTTTTTTTGCTATGATTGTTTATTTAATTTCTGTTCGTTTTGGGTTTCATTTAATCTTTAATAGTAATTTCTGGTCGTTTTGAGTTTCTGGTCATTGATGGTTCAATAGCGAAATATTTTGTTCGTTTTAAGCTTGATCAAACAGTTCATGGTAGCGAACTGTAAGTAAGGAGCGACCTGGCTCAATAGTAATCGAAAATCTAGAAAACGGGATTTTGATACCAATAGATACATCAAAAGAATCAGATTTCAATGCTGATTTCAAATATATAAGTTTCATCAAGTTTAGTTCTATCCATCAAAAGTTACGCTCCTGAGAAAATATGGCTGATTTTCGAAAAAAGGGGGAAAGACCCCCTAAAAGTTAGAGAACCTTAATGAAAATCATACCATCATATTAAGCGTATCAGAGAACCCTTTAAAGAGGTTTCAAGCACCTATCTACAAAAATGTGGAATTTTGCATTTTTCGCCAGAAGAAAGATCACGGATGCGTGTTTATTTGTTTTTTTGTTGTTGTTTTTTCCCCAGGGGCGATCGTATCGACCCAGTGGTCCTAGAAATCCATCGGTAGAATCATTGGAACGGAAATTAAAAGTTCTAGTGCCATATTTAAGTGACCGAAAAATGGAGGGCAACTAGGCCCCCTCCCACGCTCATGTTTTTCCCAAAGTCACCCGATCAAAATTTTGAGATAGCCATTTTGTTCAGCATGGTCAAAAATATGATAACTATGTCTTTTAGGATGACTTAATCCCCCGAAGTCCCCGGGGGCAAGGCTGAAAGTTATGAACTTTACCCAATGTTAACATATAGTATTGCTTATTGGGAAGTATTCAGACGTTTTAAGTGGGGATTTTTTCTGGTGTGGGGGGAGGGGTGGTTCAGGGGTTGTGTGGGAGGATCTTTCCATGAAGGAAGTTTGCAAGGGGGAAGGGACATTGCTATGAAGAGGGCGCCAGAATTCCCAGCATTATTTAAAAAAAGATCAGAAATTAAATAAAAAAACAAGTTTTTCAACTGAAAGTAAGCAGCAACATCAAAACTTAAAACGAACAGAAACTATTCCGTATATGATTGGGTTCGCCCCCTAGTCAATACCTCACTCTTTACGCTAAAGATTTTTAGTACTTTCATAAGAGCTGTTTATTCTAATTAACGGCCTTTCTGATTAAGGGGTCATTTTGAAATAATTGTAACAAAATTCGAACTTAAGCGTAAAGAGCAAGTTATTGACTAGGGGGTGAACCCTATAATATACGTATTAAAAATATATGAATATGGAAATTCTTTACGCAAGTTAATTCGTAAGTTACGTATATTTATTACTAATAAAAACGTTCGTAAATAAAATTAAACAAGTTTCGAGAAAACCATTTAACCAAATAAAAGTAAAATTAATATGCAAATTGTATTTTAATTATTCATGTACGGTGAGCCAAAATCAAAACCTGCATTAATTCAGAAACGTTCAAAAATTAAATTAAAAAAAAACAAGTTTTTTTTACTGAAAGTAAGAAACGACGTTAAAACTTAAAACAAACAGAAATTATTCCGCATATGAAATTGCCTCCTCAACGCCTCCCTCTTTACGCTATAGTTTGACTTTCTCACGACTCTATTTTTTTTAAAACAATAAAAAGCTTTAGCGTAAAGAGCGAGGCGTTGAGGAGGGGACAGCCCCTTTCATATGCGGAATAATTTCTGTTCGTTTTAATTTTTAACGTCGTTCCTTACTTTCAGTTAAAAAAAACTTGTTTTTTTATTTAATTTGCATATAGAACTGAAGCTTTACTCGTTTTAAGATGTATTTATTGGTTTATATTGGCACCTGTTGCATGTTCTTTGTTATGATTGTTTATTTAATTTTTGTTTGTTTTGGGTTTCATTTATTCTTTAATAGTAATTTCAGATTGTTTTGAGTTTGAGTTTTGTAAGTTTCTATTTTTTCTGTTCTGAAGTTTAATATGGCCTTTACTTTTCTTTAGAAAACGTCTTTTGGGAAACTTTTTTTTAAGTAATTTCTGTTCGTTTTTATTGCCAAAGTTTAAGTCTTTCAAAATTCCTTATTTCAAAATAATTTTTGTATTCCAAAATAAATTAACAGTTTTGACAAGAACTAATAAAATTAGACTGAATATTTGATGTATAAATTATATTAATTGCTGAAAGCTCACCATCTCAATATTTTGTTTCATCAAGGGCCGGATTTAAGGCTTTGACGCTTTTAGGCCCAGGAGTTTTGCCGCTCCGTTTTTGCAAGGCTTTCGGGGAAATTCCCCTCTAAAAGATCCCCGAGAGTGTGTATAGAGCCAAAAGACTGCCTGAAGTCTTTTTTTCTTGCATGTCACCATCACACTTAGTACTGCAAAAAGTATTTAATGTAAGTATCAAGTGTTCGACCAAAAATTTATTTACTTAGCACTCTAAATGAATTTTGCCTAAGCACGCAACATTTGGCTTCAAGGCTTTTTAATACTGGCAAAGAAGGAAAGTATGCAAGCAAAGAAGACTTTAGAGTCAATATGCGGGCTGGATGTAAAGTGACGTTGATGTTCCAGCGCTTGTAGTCAGGTTATGTACACTGAAACAAAAAGACCTCAATGAGGACAAAAAAGGAGAAATTCGGAAAACTTCAATAAAGACAAAAACTTCGGAAACAAATTTGATTGTATTAATTCGTGACGTTTGAGTATTCTTTATTACAGCAAAACAAAAATTTTAAATCCATATGATTGAATTCGATCAGACCCAATCAAAAATTTTTGACTTAATATTTAAATTTTACTTGTACTTTAATCTGCGGTCCAAAATTGAATTCTTAAGCAAAAAACCTGAAAAAAAAACCTACAGATGTTAATGTTGTTAACACGCAATAGACTATATCCATTAAGTCAAACATGAATGAATTAAAAATAAACTGGTTTTTCAAAAAAAAGGAGTTTCAATGAAAAGTAAAGAGCTATAATAAAACTTTTAAGGAGCAGAAATAAGGTCATTTAAAAAGCTAAGCTTGAAGCGAATAGAAACTACTTATGAATGAAGAAATGAAACCCAATCGATCAGCCATTAAAATAAATGTTCCTAACAAACTTAAAAAATAACAAATATTACAATGGACGAATCAATGAAACCCAAGCTGAGCAAAACTTAAGAGAATGATCAAGTCAAAACTAAAACAGATGGAAACTACCCTCTATAAGAGCGGGATTGCCTTTCTCTTCAACCCTCTTAAAGATCAATGTATTATTTATGGTTTATCGAAAACAAGGTATATTTAAATAGTTTTCCTTTTCCATCATAAAATTGAAACATAAAAAATTGTTGAAATCAATGGAAATTCAAATACATTTCCTTCAGTTGTATAGAAAATCTTGTGAAAAGCTTGTGAAATACTTAGTGATTTGTAAACTCAAACACTGATTCAACAACCTAAGAAAACCTCTTCAAAATTCACAAAAGTTACATTTAGACATCAGGTTAACATGTTTTTGAATGAATTAGAATCAATAGGGAAAGTTCCGACAAAAAATGGCCTTTTGAAATAATACAGTTACTGAATTGAATGTCAGAAATGTAACTTTTTAAGTAATTGTCTTCTCTCTTGCGGCCTTGATTAGATTATAACAATTTAGATTAGATTGTTATAACAAAGAAAAAACGTACTTTTATGCAAATCATTTTCAGTAAAATGCTCTTGACACTAGCCTTTACCAAGCTTTGGGTTCCATATTTCCACCATGAAATGTGGCAGTTTTTATTGTTTTAAGTTTGGGTCATTATATGACTTTGCGTCTAGTCATTTCAGATTTCAATATTCATTTGCAATTTCCATGGATAATTTTTTTTTAACATTTTCGTTTTAATAACTATAAATAAAAAGCTTACCCAAACCTTAAAAATTATGTCATATCTAGTTAAAGTAGCTGTTCTAGTTAAAGTAAAGAGCTCCATTAAGCCAAGAAAGAGCAAAAATAAAATCAAATAATCTTCCAAGGGTAAAACTACCAGAAATAACTATCAATAAATAAATGAAACTCGAAACGATACCTAATCCGTACCTAAATTCATTTGTGGAAAATAATTAGTCAATTCAATTATTCTTCCCATAGAATTTGTAAAATTAAAGTACCATTCTTAAGGATTAAAATAAAATATTGCATTACAGGAGTTTTCTGAAAATTTATCAATGAGAGATAAAAACAATCCTAGTTCTTTTGTCACCATGATTATTTTTAAATATAGTGCTTTTGTGCTGAACTACCAATAGTGCCCTGTTTTAAATTTGTTTTTAAGTATTTAAGCTCAAGAATATCCATAAGGTAAACCAATTGGCAGAAGGGGCTTCTGAAAATACTCAAATACACATGAAGTGCATAGTCTTTAATATGGCAATCGTGTATCACAACTTAAGCTTAATCTACGGGCAGCGTAAAATTTTTTTTGGACCTTATATAAACGAATAGGGTAGATCTAACCAACATAAAATCTCTAATATTCTAATTGCCTGTTGTAAAAATAATTTTCCGTAAGGTGTCATTTTTCCTATTAGCCGGAATTTCAGAATTGGTCCCAAAACATTGAAACAAAAAATAGTTTGTACTTAGGGAATGCTGCGCCAGTGTTTTTACTTCTATCGATTTTTCGGGAGATTTACGGAATTTCTAATCAATCTCCCGTAAAAAAAAGAGATACCGAAACTACCTGAATTCTCCATAAAACTTAATCCTAGGAAAATGTTACTTTGTGGCCATTCTTCGTTTTTTACATGGCTGTTGTCTAGGGTCTTTTAGGAATTTTTTCTGGGGCAAAAGAACGCAGCTACGTCACAGGTAGTTGAGGCAGCACGACTTGAATTTGTTGGCGCATGTATGAACTTCGTCCACAATGCATTCCATAGTGGTTCCATTGACTTTCTGTTTTGATCATTTAAACACCTTCAAGGTTTGTAAATGTTTCAATTCATAAACTAGCCAAAGTTGTCGGCTTGCCCCAATAAGATGGGAACAGGATAGAAACTAGTAATATGTGGATCCAGGTAATTCAGTAGGTTAAAGTGGTCCAAAATTACTAAAAACTGAAAGAACTATGACAAAAAATAGACTTTGTCTAAAGTTGCTCTGTAGAACTGAAGGCAATGGATGGCTCGAAGAAAATTTTTTGCCCCAGTCTTATGTGTTTGGTCTTATTTTCATTCTCAGCCTGTCAGTTATAAACTTAAAAACTACATTAGCCCACATAGCACTCCTGTAATCAGTAATTGTTTTTTGCTCCTTTCGTTTTGCAGTTAGTTCCAGGTCCCAATTTATACCAACAATTGAACTGAATCGAACAGATGACAATCTCAACCCAAAAACGGAACTTTAGATACCTGACCTAGGTTATCAACCCTTCTACCTTAAGTTAGGGTGAACGCGTTGTTAATGGAATAAATGAATGTCCTTTGACGTTTACTAGCTCTGGAATTCTATAGGAAGGGAACTGGGAGTAGACCTTAATGTCCAAGATGTGTGATTAAAATGTTCAGAATTAACAAAACGGATCAAGAACAGGCTCCTGGTCATACTTTTGTTTTATTTTTGTAGTTTACTCAAGGAAGTAAAGACAGGCAGAAGGAATCATTTGGCAACGGTAACTCTGGATTCCGCGATTCAGACGAAACTTGGAATGAAACGAGCCAGAGTTACTGCAGACACACTGACGGTTGACCAGCCCCTCAGAAAGAAGCTAAAACGAGTAGCAACGTCTGCCAGCGCAGCTGAATTACAGCGCGATCAGAGTGATATGTTCACATAAAAAGCCATGCGATAAAAACTGATTAGCTGCGTTCATTTTCGTCGTTGATGCCAATTTTTATTTCCTTCACGTATATTATTATTATTATTTATTGGAAAACCCGTCATACAAAAAGGAAAAGACGGAGCAGTACACGAAAAAAAAAGAAGAAGAAATACTCATAAACTTAGGAGTTATACATGTGGTTTTTTGTGACGAACACTGGAGCTAAGATCTAAATCAGCTCTTAGAACAAATTACAAAAACGAGAAACTACTACTAATAATAACAACTCACCGCAGCACCAAGCCACCTGAGGCCAACACAGCTACGCACGCTCCTCCTCCATCCCAATCTATTTAAAGCCTCCCTTTTTACGCCCGCCCAGAAAGTTCCCATTTCCTTTAAATCCTTCTTTATGACGTCCTCCCACCCCAGACGAGGATGACCTGCCTTCCGTTTAGCCCTAGACGGTTGACGGAAAAGAACAATCTTCGGCAATCTGTCATCCTTCATCCGCACAACGTGCCCTAGCCACCTCAACTTTTCTTTCATTATAGCCTTAGAGAGCGGTATTGAACCACATTTTTGGTATAGCCTATTGTTTGAAAGTCAGCCGTGTACCCAGAACAATCCTTAAGCAATTTCTCTAGAAAATATCTAGCAAATCCTCATCCGCTTTTCGGAGCGCCCATGCTTCAGAGCCATATTTGACCACTGTCATCACTGTAGCTTCTAATATTCTAATCTTGGTTTGCAGACTTATCCTCCTATTTTTCCAAACTTTTTTTTAACTGTGAAAAAAAACACCCTGGGCCTTGGCTATTCTACTTTTGACATCTTCGCTTCTCCAACCATCTTTACTAATAATATTACCAAGGTAACTTAAGCTTTCCACCTGATCAATCTTTTCACAACCCTACTTCATCTTTCCATCTTGAATTGTTCCTAGCCTTAGTGACGTGGTCTTCTTAAGATTAATTTTCTAACCTGTTCTAGCACCCTGAACACGCAAAATCTCTAAAAAGTTCATTCATTTTGCGCACACTTTCAACTAGGATGCTCAAATCATTAGCATAATCTAAGCCAAGGAGAGTTTTACCTCCCCATTTGATTCCGTGGTCTCCCATTGCCTTTCCTGTGCTCCTTAAGACAAAGTCCATCCAAATAATCCATATAAAGGGGGATAGAACACAACCCTGCTTAACTCCTGATTCAATACAAAACCAGCTGCTTATCTCATTTCCTACCTTAACCGCAGCAGTTTTATTCTCGTACATAGCACTAATCACTTTAATGTATTTGTGTGGTAGACCATACAAGGATAAAACCTTTACTAAAGCACTTCTATCAACAGAATCGAAAGCTTGCTCATAATCTATAAAACTGAGGACCAAAGGTGTTTGAAAACTCAGGCACTTCTCAATTATTAACCTAAGAGTAAAAATTTGGTCGACACATCCTCTACCTTTCCTAAAACCGCACTGTTCTTCTCTTAAAACTTTGTCTACGGCATCTTTCAGTCTAAAAAGTATCATATTACTAAGTAATTTACTACCTACAGAGACCAGACTAATCCCTCAATAATTACCACACTCATTTTTATAACCTTTCTTATAAAGTGGCTTAATTAAAGTTTCCTAAAATCGTTAGGTACTTCCCCTTTTTCAAAAATCATATTCATAATCTTCAGTAACTTATTTCTAACCTCAGAGCCACCGTATTTAATAAGCTCGTTTGCCTCACTATCAGCACCTGAAGCCTTATTATTTTTTAGTCCTTATAGTACTGTCACTAATTTTTCCTCACAAAACAAATCTTCCTTCACATCCAAGATATCACAAACTTTTTCATTTTCCTCTATATCTCTTCCTTCAACTCTATCTCGGTTAAGCAAATTGTTAAAATGTTCTGCCAATCTTTCTTTAATTCTTTCCTTATCGCTAATTGTGGCCCCTTTCCTACCTTTAACTGGGCCAAGTCCGCATTGACTACTCCCTCTCAATTTGTTAACATGTCAGTACAATATTTTACTATTATGCCGTCTAGCTGCATCATCCAGATCCTCGGCAATTTTACCCATGGCCTCTATTTCATACCTCCTTAGTTCACATTTTAATGCTTTCTCCACTTCCGTTACACTTCTCTTATTTTCTTAAGATCTATCACTAAGGTAATTCTTGTACAAGTTCATTCTCCTTTCTATCAAACATGAAGCTTTTTCACTAATATTCTTAGCTGCAGCTCTAGCTTTCTTCCCTAAGACACCTTCAGCAACTTCACAAATTATTTTTCTAAAATTATTCCAACCATCTTCCACATTATCAACTTTTAACTCACAAATTTAGTATTCAACTGTTCCTGGAAAGTTTCTCTTAAATTCTTATCCTGGAGTCTACCAACATCATAACTTCCCGGGAGGTAGTTACCCTTCTGATATTTCAGCTTTAAATTAACCCTTTACACTACTAGATGGTGATCTTTACTCTTAACATCAATAACGGCACTCTTATATACATTAGTATCTTGTATTGATCCTGCTAGTCTTCGGTTTACAATAACAAAATCAATAAGGTTTGCTGTCTTACCATCACGTGAATACCATGTTAACTTAAGTCTGTAACCATTACTGTTTTCTTTTCATACCTCAAATTTACCTACGCTAGAGTACCATCTATCCCTATTTCTACCAACCTGGGCGTTAAAATCTCCCAGTAAAAACATCATATTTCTACCTGGAACCCTGTCTATTTGCTTCTGTAACTGTAAGTAGAATTCATCTGAATCACTTGT
Source organism: Artemia sp. Qi Xiang Cuo (assembly GCF_049724085.1). Taxonomy (NCBI): domain Eukaryota; kingdom Metazoa; phylum Arthropoda; class Branchiopoda; order Anostraca; family Artemiidae; genus Artemia; species Artemia sp. Qi Xiang Cuo. Next base: position 42,438,176 of record NC_142804.1, on the reverse strand, counting down.
ATCTTCGTCAGCCGGTTCTACAGGGGGCATATACTACTATAACTGATACTCTGAACTTTTTAGTCATAAAATGAGCAATTAGTATTCTATTATTAATACCTTCCCAGCCTAAACAAGACTTAGCAGCTTCCTTATTCATCATGAGCCCTACTCCCTGTTTATGTGTCCCCATCCTTCCTACCTGAGTAAACAAATTCTATATCACCTAATTTCATACTTCCTACTCCTGGGAAATGAGTTTTTGAAACTCCTAATTAATCCAGTTCGAATCGTCTGAATTCCTCAGTCAAAATGTCGATACGATAGTCATTTTTTAACGTCGTAACATTCCAAGTTCCAATTTTCATGTTCTTTAAATGATTGAAATTATTTTCACCTCAGGATAAGCAATGATCCCGGATACCAGTGCAGGACGGGGATCACATATCTTCTCAAGTCTACACCGAAGTGCTTAAGCCGGCTTAGAACCGGACAGCAAGAAGTCCCTTGGACCTCCATGAATGGGGACTTTGTGCAATCCTGGGCTCGTCTTGGTCACAACATGGTTTTCAGCACTTGGCGATGCTCTTCTATCAACAAGAGTCGAAATCTTGTACAGAAAATCTCAAGCCTATTGCTTTCGGCTCATAGTATATTCATGCCTGCAAATATTATGCTACCCCGGCGAGGCAACACATAGTAGATAAATTAGCTAGGAAAAGGTTTTTCAGCCCGAAAACGCCCGTGAAAGCATACCTATCCCTGAAGAATTGTCCATTAAGCAAAATCCAGTGCGAATTTTACGTTGCTTAATAGGCTGTATTTTATTAAGGGGTGTCCCTTCTCAAGTGGGAATAAAGTTGAATACAAGGTATCCAGTCTTACTGATACTCCAAAAGGGTTTAGGCAGCCTTTTGCGGAGGCCGTTGTCCATAGACCTGGGTCTTACGCCCTGCCGCAGTTGTCCTTCTAAAGAGGATCCTTCCGCGATGATGCTCTGCATCACCATGCAATTTCACCCATTAATGGGAGAAGGTTTGCAACTCATGGGACATGTGAACAAACCAGTGAGCCCTTTTGAGTGTACATTTGAGGGGCCTTCTTCTTCCTCCGCCTCTATTTATAACCCCGGGCGAGGGTGCCCTAGTTTCTATTATGGACCCCCAGGGACAAGGTCCCCCCTTGGTCCGTGCCTCCTATGGAGGTACCCTACATATCTATAGAGGGTTCCCCTATCACCACCTGGGGACACGCTGAATTGCCTGGGGGAGGCCAACTAATATCTAGCCTAATTTATTGATTCACTTCAACATTAGCTTGTAAAACTAATGTAAGATTAATGTCAAGCCTAATTTATTGATTAACTTCAACATTAGCTTGCAAAGCTAATGTAAAACTAATATCTAGTCTAATTTATCGATTCACTTCAATATTAGCTTGTAAAACTAATGTAAAATTAGTGTCTAGCCTAATTTATTGATTCACTTCCACATTAGCTTGCAAAACTAATGTAAAACTAATGTCTAGCCTAATTTATTGATTCACTTCAACATTAACTTGCAAAACTAATATAAAACCAATATCTATCCTAATTTATTGATTCATTTCAACATTAGCTTGCAAAACTAATTTAAAATTATTATATACCCTAGATTTATTGATTCACTTCAAGATAAACTTGAAAAACTTATATGAAACTAATATCTGGCCTAATTTAAGGATTCACTTCAACTTTAGCTTGTAAAACTAGAAAAACTCAATTATATACTACACTGCAGGTGCGCGACATATTTCAATTTTTTTTTTTTTTTTTTTTTTTTTTTTTTTTTAGGCTCCTAAATACTGAACAAACATAAGCAATATGAACATCATTGCATCAAGCCGCAATTGTTGAAAAAAATTAAACCAAATAATCATTAGTAAATTAAAAATATACAGTAGATAATCATATCAACTAGTGTAAATATGGCAAGAAACGGTAAAACAATTAAACGACACTTTCGTCCGCTGGTCTTGAACTCAGATCACTCTAAAAAAATGATTCATTTGCTCTAATATACATAGATATCATAAACAAGGAAATTATTTAATCACAAATCCTTTTATATCTTTACATAAAACAAAATGCTTAAAAGAACTAATATTTATTAAACAAATAAATTATTAGTAATTTTCGCAATAAATTATAAATGAGAAGTTTACACCTAGAATGAGAATAAACAATGTCACTTAAATTGAACTAGCATACAACAAGGATATATAATCGATCAATTTAAAACTGTAGCAATTACGTTAAGTGTATAAATAAAAAAATAAAAAAAAAAAAAAAAAAAAATTACTGACGACCAAGGATGGTTCAACTTTGTTAAACGTGGATTATAAGCACGAATTTGTTTTTCCACAGCTATAATAGGGTTAGAAATGCTAAACTTTCTAATTAGATAAGAATTTCGGGTCCAAGAGGGAAAACATAAAAGATATTTTGAGAACCGGAGGAAAACTGAATGAATTTTTGACTTGTCAGAATTTGTGAGCAATTTCCAAAACGGAGATATGTACAGATAATGTGGTAGAGCGACAGAGTTAAAAAGTTTCGAGAGAATACGGCGTTTGAAGTGTAACTCATTAGTTACAAAAGAAGCATATGATAACCCAACTGTACGTTTAATATGAGCAATTAATAGTTGTCGCATGTGCATTATTGACGAACCAATGGGAAGACCAAGGTAGATGATATGACCTCCTGACTTAATCCTACTATTTCCGAGAGGAATATCCCTAGGCGACATTTGCTTCTAGTTGAAGAATACAACTTCGGACTTTTCAGCATTGAACTGAAGACCTAGTTTTGCATACTCAGATTGTAGCGTTGCATCATAAAACTCCATTATTGAAGAGTGAAGGGGAAGAAACAGCGCCTTGACGGGTATCTGTTTCGACATTGACAAAAATATTAGGGATTGGTGCGCAGACTTGAGAGTCGTCAACTTTAGCTACTGGGTGAAGTATTAGGCGATCTTTAAGACGATAATACATGTCTCGAAGGACTCTGATATATAAAAGGCTCACTCAACGTTTTGCTGCATGGAGTAGCATAGCGGCGTGAATGAGCGAGTCGAACGCTTTACGAACATCATGCCCGGCCAACACGAGAGTCTCACCTGATGCAACAGCATCGATCAATGCGTTCGTGACAACCGACAAAGCGTGAGCACAACAGAGACGCGGCTGAAATCCAAATGGTTAAGATAGGACATAGCATTTCAGGTTGAGATAGCCAATGAATAAAAGTTCAAAAACCTCACAGAATTTAGTAGCCACCGCTACAAGTTGGAAAGTGGGGCACTGGGTGATGAGTTTACCTTTCTATGGAATTGGAGTGCGATCTCCGATTGAGAAAGAAGAAGGTACAACTCCTTGGGTAACAAATATCTGCATCAAAAGAGCAATATGGTTTACCAGCAGCTTGCTTCCATGCAGAATGTGAACAGCGCTCATTTTATCGATGCCAGAAGATTACTTACATTTTAGGTATCGGATTACTTGCAGAACAGAATCAACCAAAATAATAAAATTTTCGGTTACACAACTAGACAGAAATTTATCAAGCTTGTCTTCATATTCGGACTTTAGGGTGGCATCTGGTGTGGAGAATTCAGCAGAGAAGTATGAGTTCCATTCGGAACCAGGAATAACTTGAGCAGATAGGCTTAAACAGTAAGTATAGTCTTTCTTGTTTATTTTTCAGAGCAAAACGCCGTTTTCCCTTTCCATTTAAGCCCTTCGTTTTTGTCATTTTGTTACTTCGAGTCTTACCATAATAATGAAATGGCAGGGAGTGCGTTCTTACTGCCTTTCGAAAATTAGTCTTAAACCGTTTTTCAGCCGTATTAAACAGCGGTGGGAGATGTATGGCCAAAATGAATTCAAATATTCCTTTGCTTTAATAAACGTAATGCAGTATATATATTTGAAAGTTGTGGTTATTTTATATATTTTTTTTTACAGTTATATGAATATTAATGAGCTGTGACTTTGTGTTTTCCCTTTATCATTTGTAAATAACTGTTTGGGGATGGTGGTAAAAAAAAGTTTACCCACTTAACTCAGACTCAATGGTTAAGGCCTGGTGTCCGAATTTTCAGTCATCGTCTTGATCTTAGCGGGTTTTCGTGTGGAGCCTGAAAGGGTTAGAAGAGAGTAGGGGTTGATGAAAAAAATGTCTTAATTAAACAATTTTAAAGTCTGAATGAAATACGACTACACTTAGTTTTAACATCAAATGTATTTCATGATATTTTCGAGCTTCTAGTTGCTTCCCTTTCTCAAGTTAGACAAGATTAATCGATAAAATCCCGTTTTTCTTTCCATAGCCACATCTGGCTCCTCTAGATCTGCTCTCTGAACTTGTAGAATATTGTTCTTTATACTCAAATTGCTCAAAAACCTCCAAAAACATAATACAAAATAAAATGATTCTTGTTTTACTTTTACTGAAAATTTTACTCAGTCTTGAGAGCCATCTTCCGATTTTCTACCAAAAATCACCAAGGTTTTACAGATTGTTTGAAAAGAAAAGTGGTAAAAAGACTGTACTGCGCTGCGTCAGCTGCGATCAACGTTGCCACTCATTGTAAAATTTTACTAGATCTTGTAAAAAGCACATCCACCTTGTAAATCTAGTAAAATGGGGGTCATATCTAGTAAATATTTGCCAAAATCTAGTAATTTTTTCTTGCCCTATCATCTGAAAGCATTTTTTGGGGAACAATTACCGGAGGCGGTTGACTGTTGTCTCACTCTTCCTATGAGATTTATTCTGTGGTCCTAAAACACGACAAACTGCTCAAGACCTTTGGCGTGAAATTCAACACTTTTGAAATCTGTTTTTTGAATTGAGATCTGGGCTTATCAGATGGGAATTTTTAATTTTTTGATTATGGTAGTTAGATCATTAGTGAGAAGTAACAATTTTAAATTAATGATGACAACTTTTCTCTCAGAACTAACAAGTTTTTCTTAACAGTAACAAATTTTTCTAACAGCACCAACTTTTCCGTCAAAGATAACAAATTTCTCATAAAAGTAACAATTTTTGTCAAGGATAACAACTTTTCTGTTAGAAGTAGAAGGTTTTTTCTGAAGAAGTAGAAGTAGAAATTGTCAAAGATACCAAAATTGTCATAGAAGTAACAATTTTTTCGTTTATGATAACAAGTTTTCTGTCAGAAGTAGCAAGTTTTCCTTAAAACTAACAAATTTTCTCATCAAAGTAACCGCTTTTTCCTTAATGCTAACAAACTTTTACTTAACACACTCAAATTTCTTTTAGAAGTAACAGGTATTTTCTTAATAGTAATAATTTCTTTCTAATAGCACCAACCTTTCCATCAATGATAACAAATTTCTCCTTAAAGTAAAAATTTTTCGTAAATGATAACAAGTTATATTTTAGAAGTTACAAGTTTTCAGTCAAAGATAACAAATTTTTCTTAGAAGTAACATTTTTTTCGTTATGGTAACAAGTTTTCTGCCAGAAATAGCAAGCTTTCCTTAGCACTAAAAAAATTTTTCTTCGGAGTATCAACTTTTCCTTAATACTAACAATCCTTTGCCTAACACTATCAAATTTCTCTTAGAATTAACATTTTTTCACCGGTGATAACACGTTTTCTGCTTGAATCACTTTTAAAAAATACCGGGAAATCCGGCTCTCTCCATGGAAAATTCCGGTACTCGTGTATTATACGCCACTCACTCTATGTGTAAAACTCGAGTACAAACCGGTTTCATCATTACTTTTCAAAAAAATTGGGCTACATATTTACTTATTAGGGGGATTGGTAAAGTAAAGCGGGCCTGCATGCAAAACGTGTTAGGTACAATTCTTCTGTATATTATGAAGTAAGAATTGTTTCCTGACTTCAAACTGTCCACACTCTTTACCCCCCCTCCCCTTATAAGCATATATATAGCCCAAATTATATATTTCTCATCTATTTTGTCACTTGGATTTGTCTTGTTTCGTGCTAAGCTGAAAGAAACTAACGAAGAAACTAGTTTTTTCTCGAGTTCTACAAAGCGTAAACTTGAGTGAGTGGCGTAAAATACACAAGTGCCAAAATTACTTCCCCCTACGGAAAATGAAAAAAAAACTCAAATAAAAATCTCAAATTTGGAAAGCCTTATTTTCCGGGGGGGGGGGGGTATTTTCCGTGGGTTTAAACGCCGGCCACCGTTATCGTCATCCCCGGAAGCATGTTCATGGGATCTTTCGACTATTTTGGAAAATTTAATATTCAGAAATTTTGATCTTTAATGCCAAAGGAGGGGCCAGTGGGGACAAGAAAAGTCACAGAAGGGAGGCTCATCATCTTTTACCCTTAAAGTACTAGAACATTCCAGGCTGGAAGAAACTGTTTGGACTTAATGAATAACTGGGAACATATTTCCTACATATTTGAAGGCAAATAAGCCGAATGACCAAAAGAAATCAAATTAGGATGTCGCACAAGCAGAAAAAATGCGCACTAGCTACTTTTAGTTTTGTTTTTATTTTGAAGATAAAAAGTATTTACTAGGTTTCTCATGCCAATGCGCGTGTCGCGGCGAAAGCCGCGACACGCGCACTTTTTTGGTAACATCTTGTAAAACGGAAGCCAATCTAGTAAATTTTTCCCCCCAAAAGTAGTAAATTCCAATTGCTCCGAGTGGCAGCACTATCTGCAATGCTTCTTTAAGAAGAAATGAAGTAACACCGCGGAATTTTCAAATTCAGACCGGGCAGCATGGATTTTATTAAGAATATTATTGAATCTGGAGGTAATTATGTTGAATTGCTAATATTTCTTCGTTTATTTTTAAAGGCAAATTCGATATAACGTGAAAATCTAGACGATGGTGTTTGACAAATATTTAGTGGTTGGCATCTTCTGAAGGAAGTAGCCTGTGCTAAGCAATTACTAGTTCTGGTTAGTATATAACCTATAAGATTTCATTGTAAAATTCTAGTTTAGCTAATTTTTTCTATCTTGGAAAGGGGTTAGGTTAGGAAAATGAAACTCTGAGGGATGGGTCTACAGGCTAAAGGATAATTATTTTGTTGTTCATAGCCTATTATTGACTTACAAATAATTGATAATTGGGTAAAATTCTACTTTAGCTACTTTTGACTATCTTGGAAAGAGGTTAGGTTAAGAAAATGAAACTTTCATGGATGGTTCTACAGACTAAAGTATGTCCTGGGAAGATATTTTGAAGTACCCACCTCTACTCCTTCTCCCTCTAGTGGATCCTGATCTTTGATGACCTCTAAAAATATATGAGTTATATAAGTGAACCCTTGAAAAATAGATGTTCTGCTTAAATAAAGTACAACAAAATGGTTTCCAGCTTAAAAACATTGCTGAATTTCAATTTATAAGGTTTTAAAGATATGCAAATACATTTCCTAAATTTTGGAAATAAACTATTTAGCCTATGTGTCTTAAAATTCTGCTCAAATAACTGAAATTGCATTTACAGAACAAAACCTAGAGGAAAAGAAACTGATAACTGAAAATTAGGGTAAATTACTGTTTTATCAAAATTTTAATAGCTATAGACCAGTCATCTTGGCAAATTTCATGATCCTTTAGAGGTAGGAAGAGTGGAATGAGGTTCCTCCAAACAACTTCACTGGTCAAACTTTAATTTAAATACCCACCCCTGGAAATCTTAGTTTCATAACCTGCCCCCTTTCCAAGATAGCCAAAATTAGTTCAAGTAGAATTTTACCATTTCTGCAAAAAATTTGGCATAAATCAGGTAGCAATGCATTAAATTTACAAAGATAACCCCCCCCCCAATAAAATGAGTTTCGGGACACCCTGTATAGAGGTGCAGGTAAAATTCATTTGTGACAAAAATGATTATTATATTTGGAAAGAGCATAAAAAAGGTGGTAAATTTTTTGCAAATCATTGACTTACAAATAAAGTAAACATACCACTCAATGCCTTTTTTCTATGCTCTTTTCAAATATAGTTTTTGTCTAAAATGAATTTTACCCCCACCCCTATATATACCAATTCAGGGTATATATTTGCACATTAGGGGGGGAGTGACAAATTTTATTTCTGATGTAAATGGGAGGTAAATTTAAACTTTACCCCCCACCCATAATGTGCAAATATATACCCTGAATTGGTATATAGGGTTGGGGGTAAAATTCATTTCTGAGAATAATGATTATTATATTCATATTTGGAAAGAGCATAAAAAAGGCATCAAGTAGTATGTTTACTTTATTTGTAAGTCAATAATATGATTTGTGAAAAATTTATCAAAAAGGCATCAAGTGGTATGTTTACTTTATTTGCAAGTCAATAATATGAACTGCAAAATATTTACCAAAGTATGTCCCAGGAAGGTATTTTGAAGTACCTACCTCCACTCTTTCTCCCTCTAGAGGGGCCTGACCTTTGATGACCTTTAAAAATCTGTGTTATAAAAGTCAAACCTTGCAAAATAGATCTTCTGGTTAAATGAAACACAACAATTTTTTTTTTCAGTTTTACAACTTTGCTCAAACCCAATTTATAAGGTTTTAAAGATATGCAAATAGCCTACATTTCCTGAATTTTGACAAAAAACATTGATATGGCTTAAAATTCTACCCAAATAACAGGAATTGCATTTTCAGAACTAAAGCCAGAGAAAAAGGAACTGATAACTGAAAATTACAGTAAAATGTTGTTAAGGTAAACTTGCAGGACCCTCTAGAGAGAGAAGGAGTGGAGGCAGTAGCAGATCCAGGGGGCATGCCCCCCTAACATAGTCTAAAGTAGTGTAATTTGCTTAATGAATGCAAATTTGCTCCTAATGTAAATTTATTAGATCAACCTATTTTGCCCCTCCCCTAAAAAAAAATCCTGGATCTGCCCCTGAGTGGAGGTAGGTACTTCAAAATGCCTTCCCATGACATACTTTGGTATGTAAATTTATAATGGTCCTAGTTAACATATTATACAAGGGGAGAACCTTTATCCTCAGTTCTTTCCTCTTTTTCCCTTCTTTTTCTAACTTAAAAAAAAAAAAATATGAAAAAACCATGCTTCTGACAAAACATTTTCTATGTTTTGAAATATGTACCTACAAATTTTTTTTTATAGATGGTGTTCTTCTTTGCCATTCTTAAATAGGTTTAGCAGTTATAAGAAATTCATGAATTTTGTAGAACCTATATATTAACAGAGTATAAACCCCTACCCCCTAATTTGCAAATTTATACCCAAAATTATATTCTGAATATAAATATAACCATCATTTGCATCACAAATGAATTTTACCCCACCCCCATGATGTGCAAGTATGTACCCTGATTTGGATTTATTTATGGGCTGAAGTAAAGTTTGTTCGGTTGCATTTAGATTCAGAGTACAATTTAGGGTAGTTGTTTGTATATTAGACGTGTTGTGGCATGTACTCCTCGAATGTATAGGTTCTTAGAAATTCATAAATTTCATAGAAGCGTATTAAAACAAAACTAAGAATGACCAGGATGAATGCCATCTATAAAAAAAAATTATTGCACAAATTTCAAAACATAAAAAAAGTTTTGTCAGAAGCATGGCTTTTTCATAATTTTTTTTTAAGCTGGAAAAAGAGGAAAGAAGTCAGGATAAAGGCTCTCCCCTTGGATAGTATGTTAACTAGGATCATTATACATATCATAAAGTAAGAATTGTTTTCTTAAGATGTCTCCTTATGACCAGTACTGGTTCCAAATTTAAACCTATACTTTGACTTGTAGACACCCATCCCTGAAAGTTTCATTTTCCTAACCTCATCCCTTTCTTAGATAGCCAAAAGTAGCTAAAGTAGAATTTTTACCATAAAATCTTGCAAAACAGATCTTCTGCTTAAACAAAATACAGGAAAACTGTTTTCAGCATCACCTTTTTGTTCAATCCCAATTTATGAAGTTTCAAAGATCTGCAAATATATTTCCTAGATTTAGAAAAAATCCATTGATATGGCTTAAAATTCTACTTAAAAAACATGAATTGCATTTTCACAACTAGAACAAGAGAAAACGAAACTGATAACTGAAAATTTAGGTAAAATATTGTTTTGTCAGACTTCAATAGTTATAGACATGTCAAGTAGGAAAATTTCTAAGACTGAGAAGTCAGAAGAGGGTTAACATGGAAGATTGGCAATACCATCCCAGAGTAGGCTATGTTTCAGGCCCTGGATTCATTACTGAAAGTTTTATTTTCCTAACCTAACTGCTTTCCAAGATAACAAAAAGTAGCTAAACTAGAATTTCACTGATTCCATAACTGACATAGAGGCTAGTTGAACATATCCATTGATTCTTTTTCAAATGTTCTTTGAAAATTTACTAGGCATAATTTCAATATATAGCCTAGGCTACTAATTAGCCTATTTCACTTGTAAATGCACTCCTGCCCATGTATGGTCCCATAAATAACCCTAACAAAGTATTTCCTCATTACATTAATGCAGTCATACATTCTAGCTCCTATACTATGTCAGTTATCTTCTCACTTGGTAATTTGTCTCTGTGTATGATTTAGCCTAATGAATAGGTTAAATTAACTTACCAAAATATTATTTGAAATTATTTCAGAAAGTGTAAGTTAGAAGCATGATAATCTGATTAGTCACTATCATCACTGACTGGCATATGCTGGATTTGTCCATTTTGCTAGCAAGTGTGATTTAGGGTAAGGTAGTATAAAAATGATGGGTGTTATAAAGTAAGAACTTCATTGTTTTAGTGTTTATATCTTCCTTGGGCTCTATATGGAACCATTAAGCAGGAGGGGGCATTTACAAGTGAATTGATTATTATATTTGGAAAATGCCAAAAAAAAAGGTTCAAGTATATGTCAATCTTATGCCTATGTCAGTTATTGAGGTAAAGGTGAAAAATAGCAGCTCTCCAGAAAGAGACATGCTTGAACTAAAATATAGACATTTTTTAGATTGTTGATTTTTTTGCTCATTTTTATGGTTTTGTTTGCATTCTTGACAACTCATCCCCAGAACCTCTTCCTAATGGTCTCATTTACCCCTATTTTATATAGAAAGCTAACAAAAAAACAAAACAACAACAATTAAATTGTGACTTTAGCGTAGGCTATGTAGCATATTTACATTAATCAGATTATTATGTTTCCTTCTATTATTATTCATATTTTTATTCCTTTAACATGCCCTAGTTTTTTTTTTTAATCCAATATTCAGCAAAATCACCTAAGCTAAACTGTATATATTCAAGTCCACACAGAGTACCTGGTTTTACAACAGATCAATCAATAAAAACATACGTTATTTAGGCTGCACATGTGTCCATCAGAAGAAGGGGGGGGAGGGTAAATTGTCAGTTGTTTGGGTTGTCACCCTTAAAGATGTAATTTCCAAACCTTTCAACTACTCTTAACAAAATGGCTATCTCAAAATTTTGATTGGATGTGTTTAGGGAAACGGTGATTAGGGGAGGGGGGTTAGTTGTCCTCCAATCACTTTTGATAATCAAAAAGGTTCTAGCTTTTTTAATTTCCAATCAAATGAGCCCTTTTTGAAGTTTCTACAAAAAAGAATGGCCATCTCAAAATTTCTATTGGGTGAATTTTGGGAAGATATGACATGTGGGGGGGGGTAGCTGCCCTCCAATCTCTTTGAATCTTAAAAAGCACACTAAAACTTTTGATTACCAATCTAATAACCCCACTGCTAAGCTTATACAATCACCCTTTCTATAAAAACCTTACATGCCCCTAGGGCATAACTTACAACCCATATCCTGAAGGCTTTGGGGGGGGGGGGGTTGTCATCCTCAAAGACATAATTTCCATACCTTTTAACTGTGCTGAATAAAATGGCTATCTCAAAATTTTGATTGGATGTGTTTGGGGAAATGATGAGCATGGGAGGGGGTTTAGTTGCCCTCCATTACTTTCAACTATTGAAAGGGCACTAGCCCTTTCAATTTTCAATCAAACTAGTCCTTTTTGAAGTTTCTATAACATTTCCATCAATATGTAGTGCTCTGGTCTAAGAAAAAAGACAAATAAATAATACATTGTGCCCACATGACTCTTTACTTAGGCAGCACTATTGTGCTGCCTATGATAACAGCAGAGACAAGAAATGTCGCCTGAAATCAAGAGGGATTAAATATCAATTTCACATTTTTGATATGTTTTTCCCCCTCCCCCAGAGAAAATAACCCTCTAAACAAAAGTCTTGAATCTAGCCCTGGGGATTATACCTCAATTTCTATCTCCTCCCTCCTCTTGTCTCTTTATTAGAACTAATTCTTTATTTATCAGAAGGCTCAATGAGAGTTGGGATGTTTTGGTATTAAAATGTACCTTTGAGGCATCTTTGTCCCTCCCAAACTCTCCAAAATATTTTTAGGGTCTAGACAAATTTCAATGTCTTATGTAAATTCCCTGTTGTTTTGCAATTCCAAACATTTGCATATAATGGCATTAAGCCTCTATAATGGGGTTCTGTGATTGTTTTGTAGTTAGGGAGGGAGGGATATGCCTCAAAGAGTGTATTTTAATACCAAAACATTGCAACTCTCAATGAGCCTTCAGATGAACATATATGAAGTTCTAAGGGAGAGACAAGGAGAGGGTAGAGGTAGAAATAAATATAAAATCTACATGGCTGTATCCAGGACTTTTGGTGTGGGGGGACAAAAGCCTTCAAAAAATTGTGAAATTATTATTTGATCTGTCTTGATTTCTTGGAATATTTCTGGTCTACATTGTTATTATAAGATTAAAGAGTAACATTAAACCCGAAAATGAGCAGAATTTGTTCCACACATGAGGGGGACTGCCATTTCCTCTAGTTCTTTTTTTTATAAGTCAAAAGTGACTGGAAACCAACCAGCCATAGGATAGATGGTGTTGGGTATTTTTCTTGGGGGGGGGGGGGTAATTTCCAACAGTGACAGGGCAGAGACATAAAACATAAACAGGCATAAAAAGAAGGAGAAATAAATTTGGCTTTTAGTAGTCTGCTATGTCCAATTTTATTTGTTTTTGTGACTAGAAAACATAGCTTTTTTATGAATCATCTTGACAGGATTTTTTATATAATGACATTAAGAAACAAACAATTCCAACAATGTTGAACATTTAAAGATTCTAACTTGTGTTTTACTCAATGGTATTGCCTCATATTTGTAGAATACTGAAAACTGATCACAGTGGTTCAGTTGCACAAGGTTTCAGTTGTATGGGAGCTCAGTTAAATGGGATTTAGTTGCATTGGGGTTCAGTTGCACAGGGGGTTCAGTTTCTTAGTGTTTAGTTACACACACACACCTAAAAATTTGCATAGAAGATATCTGCACCTGCTTTAACTTTGCAAAAAAATCATTGATTTTGTTCTGAGTCTACTTTTCATTGACTCCTGGGTTTGAAAATATAATTTCAATGATATTAGTTGGATTTTAACCCAACTAGGTATTATTAATTTCATGTTTTTAATTTTAAGATCTGTTTTTAAAATTTTTTGAAACTTTGTAAATTAATATTTTGCAAAGTTATGAGGATCGACATGCTTTTTTCAGGCCTCATTTATAAAGTCAATTTGTGTCTGAAAGTTTCGCTTTAATACCACAAAGGTCAGTATACTAGATGAAGAGGGTAGAGTTAGATTCTTCAAGAGATCTTACCAGGACAAATTTAGGCCCTGAACTGACTCTTTAATGTTTCACTCACCTATCTCAACCCTTTTCTAAGATAGTGAAAATGCTTATTTAAAATATTTTCTTTTTTTAGGCCCTAGATTCATTCCCAAAAGCTTCATTTCCATAACTTAACTACTTTTCAAGATGGCAAGAATCCCTCATCTAAGACTGTAACAATCTAAAAGATGGCAAAGTTGTTTGCAAAGCTTACCTTTTCATGTTTCTTTCAATGTTCTTTCCAGATATACTAATTGCTTGCTCATAAATATATTCCTGCCCTTCCCCTAATGGGGCTATATATAGCCTTAGTCTGCAGAAAAAAAATTTGCTGATTTTGAGTGTGCATGACTTTTTTGCAGATATATTTCTCTACTAGTTGGTTTATAATACAAAATAAAGAAAAAAAATTAAACAAAAATGCTAAACTTGAACTATATAACTTGCTAAATACTCTAGGGCTACATTTTATAACCTTAGAAGGAGCAGGGGCTGAGATGTTTTTGTAATGATAGCAATTAGTATATTCTGAAAGAGTATTGAAATGCAAATTGAATTGTATGTTCATTTTTTAGCTAGCAAATTAACATTAAAGAACCCTAAATTTATTCATCATTAATTGTAAATATGTATGTATATTTTTTCTTGGAAGCAGCAATATAATTTTATCTGAAATTTGGCATATTACCATTTTCTGGTGTGTCATAGGTCATTATTTTGAGAACATTTGTTTCCCCATTAATATATTCTCATAAATTGTCTCCTGAGAAATTAGAAACCCCCTGAAGACAAAGTCCTGAGCATATCTCCTTGCAATTCAATGTTCAGTCTTAGGTATTTTCCAAGACAGCAAACCTTTGATTTAGAATTTTACCAAAAGATTGTCTGGAAGATAATTGTTTCTTTCATCTGTGGTATTGTACCTTGCATATAGTAACCCTGTATCTAGTAAAGAAAGTATTGTCTGAGAAGCAATTATTTACACTGTTGGTCTGAAGGGTATTTGCCACTGCTTTCTTAAAAATATAATCAAAATCATACACCAAGCTAAAGAAAAGGAATAAGAATACAGCCCCCATGAATAGGGCTGACAACACCCATGTCTTCCCAAGACCAGAAATAAATTTGCACATTACTGAAAAAAAATACATTTTCTATTAAACCTTTAAGGAATAAATATCAATACATGTATATTAAACTGACAATTCATGGTCTTTTTTTCAGAAAAGTGCAAATTATGTTCTTGTCTTGAGAAGGCATTGGGGTTTTCAGCCATACTCATGTTAATTTTTGCTTGTTTTAAGTTTGACTTGGTTGTTTTTTGTAATTTCTGTTTGTTTTGGTTTTGTTTATTTATTGATGGGATTTGTGGTAGTTTTACTCTTGGAAGGTTATTTGACTTTATTTCTGCTCATTTTTGGCTTAGTGGATCTCTTTACTTTTCTTTGAAAAACTTGTTTTGTGGAAAAAGTTTTTTAAATTAATTTTCTAGAAAAACGTCTTCATTTTGTTCTAGATTCTCGTGTTGCAGAATGGTTTCTAGTCAAGTCGCCAATCCCTGTTATCTGTGTTATGATGCTCTACATAATTTTTGTAATTGTTGCCCCCAGAGTAATGGAGAATAGAAAGCCCTTTGATCTCAAATTTGTGCTTATGATCTATAATGCATTCCAGATATACCTATCTGCTTGGATGGCATATGAGGTAAGATAATATTTTCATTCTTTCTTTCTTCTTTTCCTGGTGTGACTTTGGAAAACTGTATACTATAGTTACTTCATTTTAGATAGTACATCTTTACCTTAAATACCTAGAGATGCAATATTATTTATAAGATTTTCTAAAAACTTATGTCTCATGATAAAATTTAGCACTAAAGTTCACAAAAAAGTAGGTTTTCTAACACAAATTATATGAGATCCAGAAATCTTGTTGAGTGTCCCAAGTATCAGGGTTGCAGTGGTAGCTGTAACCTAGTAAAGAGCAAACAACAGCCCATAGTAACCAAAAGTTGAAAAATGCATTTAAAAACAAATGCCATCTGACACTGATTCAGGAATGGTAACTATTATTTTCGTTTGTCTTAAAAGTAAAAGCTTAATGCAAAAAGAAATTTATGGTGATTTTGAAAAAAGCCTGAAATCCCATGAAAATGGTGTCAGATTAAAATGAAAATTGTTCCATTGGAATCAGCGTAGTCGAGAACCTCATACAGGGAAATTACAATCCCCAACCTTGAACAACAAGGAAAATGACTTTTTTGCATGGGTAGCACTGATCTGTCTCCTGATTTTTTTCCAGGGCTAGCAGTTTACCAGGACATCATAGAGATTCTTAATGGCTCATTCAAATGATATTTCTCTGATCTATGTGCTTTATATAAATTCCACTATCTGCAAGTGCCATATGGCACAAAATAGCACTTTCTGTGTCATTTCTCAAGGGGTGGGGCTAGCAGGCTACCAAAACATTTTAGACAGATGTTTAGTAGCTCATATAAAAGCTATTTCTCGTATCTACGTTTTCTCTATAAATTCCACCACCTGCAAGTGCCAAATAGCAATATTGGTGCCATGTCTCAAGTGGAAAAGCTGGGGCTAGTGGGCTGCCTGAACTTCGTAGAGAGATCTTTAATGGCTCATTTGGAAGCTATTGCTAATATCTACATGCTTTTTATCATTTCTACCATACGTAAGTACTATATAGCACTAAAAGGGCACTTTTGGTGCCACTTCTTAAGTGGAAAAGCTTGGAAGCATAAAATGGTACCATTGTAATAATTATAGCCAAAATCCTTGACTGGAGATTCACAAGAACCCCTCCTGTATACTCCCCCTCCCAGCCTTCTTAGTAAGTCTTATCAGTCTGTTGGGAGAATTCACTATGAACTGTTTAACACGGTCAGCCAACGTTGAGGCCTGCAAAATGATTTTTAAAATATTGCATGTTCTTAAGAGGAAGAAATTCATAGAATAACAAATAATTGAATCTCGAAATTCCAAATGACTATTCCTTGAAGTACCCCCTCCCCTCCTCGTGTTCGCAAAAGTTCAGCTTCACCAAATATAGTTTAATGCTCTCACTCCTTATTATAGAAAATTATATTAACTCAATGTTTTATAATAGCCAATTACAAATGTATTTGCTGAATAAGGTCCAATAAATATGCTTTTGGTGATGAGATAACTCTCCATAGTCTTTGGGAAAAGGGCTGTAAGTTACACAACTATCGTCCTACAAGAACAAATAGATTGAATTTGATCTTTAGCCGGCATAGTTCAGTTACTAGTGCGTTAGACTACGAATCAGAATGGCAAGGGTTCAGTTCCTTATTCAGGCATTTTTTTTCAATCATGGTTTTGTGCCTTATATATGAATATTTTTCCGCTAATTCACTATTTTTGTTAGTATCTTGTGAATTCTGAAATGTTCCATACACTATTTTTGGAACAAATCACGCCCGGGTCTCAACCCCTTGCCACTTAGGCGTTGGAGAAGTGTAGGCATATGGTTCTGGAACCACTCAAAGTTTTATGTTCAAAGAAGGATTACTTATTGTTATACTTATTTATTCATATTATTTCCATTTTTTACTATTTAATAGACAGAATAAAACTATTTGTCATATATATAGAGAAATCATAGCACTAAGAACCTATTTGTATTTTTTTTTTTTTTCTGTGATATTTTTCTAGTTATTAGGTTACTTTCCAACTTATTCTTGTTTATTGCTACTCAATACCTGCATGTTTATTGCTTTTGGTGTCCATCAAGGGGGGGGGGAGGGGAGATGTTTAGTGAAATAAGTTAGTCATACGAACATTTTGCTTAGGTTTTTAAAATCTTGAAAATCTCCTTTAGAATAAAAGTTACTCTTTCCTAACTGTCGAGGTTGTCCACCTTCAAAAAACGTGTACACCATTTTGTTTAGCATAAATTAATAACTCTTTCCTAACTGTCGAGGTTGCCCACCTTCAAAAAACGTGTACATCATGTTGTGTGGCATAAATTTCTTGGTATTATTTGAAAAACGATAAGAAATTAATTTTTTTTTCAACTGAAAGTAAGGAGCGACATTAAAACTTAAAACGAACAAAAAATATTCCGCAAATGAGGGGGCTGGCCCCTCCCTCCTGAAAAAATTCAAAGATCATTGCAGTGTTGCCTCTGCATTGAATTTAAATTAAAAACGGGCAAAGATTAACTTAAAAAACAAAGTTATTTGAGAGAAGTAAAGAGCAAAGTTGAAACATAAAATTAACAAAAATTACTGCTTCACGGTCTATCTAACAAATATCAATAAAACTGATATTTGATCAATAATAAATGATAAAATTGATATTTGTGTCAATGATAAATTTGATATTTGTTAGATAGACCGTGAAGCAATAATTTTTGTTCGTTTTAAGTTTCAACTTCGCTCTTTACTTCTTTCAAAGAACTTTGTTTTTTTAAGTCAATCTTAGCCCGTTTTTAATTTAAATTTAATGCAGAAGCGACACTGCAATCGTCTTTGTATTTATTCAGTGGCGGGGACAGCCCCCTCATATACGAAATAATTTTCGTTCGTTTTAAGCTTTAATGTCGCTCCTTACTTTCAGTTAAAATAAAATATATATATTTAATTTCTGAACGTTTTTCAAATAAGGCCGAGAAATTTATGCCACACAAAATGGTGTACACGTTTTTGGAAGGTGGGCAACCTCGACAGTTAGGAAAGAGTTATTAATTTATGCTAAACAAAATGGTGTACACGTTTTTTGAAGGTGGACAACCTCGACAGTTAGGAAAGAGTAACTATTTTTCTAAAGGATATTTTTAAGGTTTTCAAAACCTAAGCTTTTGTTCTTGGTTTCTTTTCTTTTCAGTAAGGCGCTAGTTTTTTATAATCCTACAAACATAGGGAAGTGTGATTATTTTTTTATTTGTACTAGTTTTATTGATATTTGTTAGATAGACCGTGAAGCAATAATTTTTATTAATTTTAAGTTTCAACTTCGCTCTTTACTTCCCTCAAAAACATAGTTTTTTTTTTAAATTAATATATGCAAGGTGCCCTATTTTAATGGGTTAGCTGTTGCATGGTGATATGTATAATGTTGATCAGTATTTCTCCTCACTCTTTCTGAGAATAAGTTGAATCCTCCAAACAGTTGGGTGTTTTATGTTCAATACACAAAACACGTCCATTTGTAGCAAATCTTCTTTTAAATTCAGATGCAACTCAAATTTAAAGGTCGTACTTCAGTAAAGAGACAACATCTCAAACTTGAAAATCAATTCCTGATGAAAATTATAATATCCAAATGTTTCTTGAGGAATACTCCTTCAGGATAAATTTTCACCTTTATGGAGCTAACATAGAGAAGAAATTTGTACTTGAGCCAGGTGTATAGGGCCCTTGCCCTCTCCTTCCATTGGAGTTTTGATATATTAGCAAATTTTCCTATCAACGGTTTTATTCTTTGTGTAATAGCCTTTTCAAGGTTTCCCCTGATCAAGGCTGTTCAAGCCCCTATGCTTTCTAAAAGCCAGAATATAATTTGTACTTTACTGAAAAAAATTTAAATGAATTTACTGTAAAAAACGTGCATTGTGAGGTTAATATAGGGTACATATGCTGATATTTATTCCTTAAAATCTTGATTAATTTTTTATTTTTTAAACAAAAAAAAATGAAATATTTGAAAGAATTTTTTTGAATAGAATTATGCGTGTGTGTGTGAAGGGGGGGATAGCTGCCCTCCGATGACTTTGATTCTGAAAAAAAGCACTAGAGCGTCTTATTACCACTCCAGTAAGCCCCCTCCGAAGTTTCTATGACAATGCTTTGTATAAAAACCTTATATGCCTCCAGGGCATAACCTACAACCCTTGGCCTGAGGGCTGGGGGGACCCCTATGCTTTCTAAAATCCAGAATATGATCTGTACTTTATTGAAAAGAAATGTGTAGTGTCAGTATAATATATATATATATATATATATATATATATATATATATATATATATATATATATATGCTGATATTTATTCCTTAAAATCTTAATTAATGATTTCTTAAAGTTATAAAAATGAAAACATTTAAAACAATTTTTTCAGTAAGTACAAATTATATTCTGGCTTTTAGCCAGATTATATTTATTATGTCTTTTCCCTTATCCTGAGGGCTATGGGGGTAGGGGTGTCATTGTCAAAGACGTAATTTCCAGACCTTTCAACTACGTTGAACAAAATGGCCATATCAAAATGTTGATCGCATATATTTGGGGAAAAGATGGGATGGGGGGAGGGGGGATCCTCCCTATGATTACTTTCGACTATTAAAAAGGGCAATGACCCTCTCAATTTTAATCGAATGAGCCCTTTTTGAATTTTTTACGACGACGCTTTCTATAATATGCCCCCATGGCATAACTTACAACCTTAGCCCTGAGGGCTGTGGGGGATGTCATGGTCAAAGACATGATTTCCAGACCCTTCAACTACGTTCAACAAAAAGGCTATATCAAAATAATGGTCGGAAGTGTTTGGAAAATGATGGGCGTGAGGGGGGGGGGTGGGAGTGGTATCACTTTTGACAAAATTTTCTAAATTTTTATTGAGTGTGTTCGGGGAAATGGTGGGCTTGAGAAGGGTGTTAGTTGCCCTCCAATCACTCTGACTATTAATTAGGGCACAAACCCTTTCAGTTTCAAATGAGCCCTTTTTGAAGTTTCTACGTTAACACTTAATATATATTAATTATATAAAATACTAATTAATATTTAATTATATAAAAACCTTATATGTCCCCTGGGAATAATTTAAAACCTTTACCCTGAGGGTTGTGGGGGGGGCATTGTCATCCTCAAAGACCTAATTTCCAGACCTCTAAACTACGTTGAACGAAATAGTTATCTAAAAATTTTGATTGGGTGTATTTGGGAAAATGGGGAGCGTGAGAGGGGGGTAGGTGCCCTTCAATCACTATCGACTATTAAAAAGGGCACTAGCTTTTTCAATTTCTGATCGAATGAGGCCTCTTTGAAGTAATAAAGAGGCCTCATTCAGGCCTCTGAATGAGGCCTGAATGACAACGCTTTCAACGCTTTCTTTAAAAACCTTATATGCCCCCAGGGCATAACTTACAACCCTTACCCTGAGGCTGTGGGGGGTTTTCATCCTTATAAGACCTATTTTCCAGAACTTTCAACTACGTTGAAAAAAAAAGCTATCTCAAAATTTTGGAGTGGATGTGTTTGGGGAAGTAGTGGGTGAGAGAGGGGGTTAGTTGCCCTCCAATTACTTTCTACTATTAAAAAGGGCACTAACCCTTTCGATTTCCAATCGAATGAGCCCTTTTTGAAGTTTCCGCGACAACCCTTTCTATAAAAACCTTATATGCCCCCAAAGCATAACTTACAACCCTAGCCCTTAGGGCTGGGGGGGGGGGCTGTCATCCTCAAATACCTCATTTCCAGAACTTTCAACTACGTTGAACAAAATGGTTATATCAAAGTCTTGATAGGATATGTTTGGGGAAATGGTGGGCGTGAGAGGGGTTGTTGCCCTTTCAATTTCCAATCGAATGAACCCTTTTTGAAGTTTCTAAGATAATGCTATCTATAAAAACCTAATATGCTCATAGGGCATAACTTAAAACCCTTGCCCTGGGGGTTGTGGGGGGTTGTCATCCTCAAAGACTTAATTTCATAAACTTTAAACTACGTTGAACAAAATGACTATCTCAAAATTTTGATTGGATGTGTTTGGGGAAATGGTGGGCGTGAGGGGGGGGGGGGTAGTTACCCTCCAATCACTCTTGAATATTAAAAAGGGCACTAGTCCTTTCGATTTCCAATCGAATGGGGCCTTTTTGAAGTTTCTACAATAACGCTTTCTATAAAAACCTTATATGCCCCCAGGGCATAACTTACAACCTTCGCCCTGAGGGCTGTGGGGGGGGGGGTGTAATCCTCAAAGAGATAATTTCCAGAACTTTCAACTACGTTGAAAAAATGGCTATCTTCAAATTTTGATCGTATGTGTTTGGGGAAGTGGTGGGCGTAAGAGGGGGTTAGTTGCCCTCCAATCACTTTCGAATATTAAAAAGGGCACTAGCCGTTTAAATTTTCAAATGAATGAGCTCTTTTTGAAGTTTGCACGACAACACTATCTATAAAAACCTTATATGCCCCCAGGGCATAACTTACAACCCTTGCCTGAGGGGTCTGTGTGGGGGAGGGGTTGTCATACTCAAAGACATAATTTCCAGAACTTTCAACTACGTTGAACAAAATGGTTATCTCAAAATTTTGATTGGATGTGTTTGGGGAAATGATGGGGGGTTAGTTGCCCTCCAATCACTTTCGACTATTAAAAATGGCACTAGCCTTTTAAATTTCCAATCGAGTGAGCCCTATTTGAAGTTTTTACGACATCGGTTTCTATAAAAAAAACTTTATATGCCGCCAGGGTGTAACTTACAACCCTTGCCCTGAGGGCTCTAAGGGGGGCTATCATCCTCAAAGACCTAATTTCCAGAATTTTCAACTACATTGAACAAAATGGCTATCTCAAAATACTGATTGGCTGTGTTTGGGGAAATGGTGGGCGTGAGAGTGGGCTAGTTGCCTTCCAATCACTTTCAACTATTAAAAAGGGCACTAGCCCTTTCAATTTCTAGTCAAATGAGCCCTTGTTGAAGCTTTTACGAAGATACATTCTATGATAACTCGATATACCCCCAGAGTATAGCTCTAAACCCTTATTCATAAGACTCTGAAAGGACTTTCATCTAGAAAAACATAATTTCTAAATGTTTCAGCTACGTTGGTAAAAATAATTATCTCAAAATTTTGATTGGATGTGTTTGGGGAAATGGTGGAAGGAAAGGGTGTTAGTTGCCTTCCAATCACTTCTGGCTATTAAAAAGGGCACAGGCCCTTCCAATTTCCAATCGAATGATCCCTTTTGAAGTTTCTACCACAACTCCTTCGATATGAAGTGCCCATGTCTAAACAAAGAAAGAAACAAACAAATAATACATGGTGCCAATATCGTTCTTGACTTAAGGCAGCGCTATTGCACTGCCTAAGATACATTATGCTGGTATAGTTGGATATAAATAGCATACAATCTATTATTATATGTTCATCATTTTTCATAAAGACTATCAGGTCTGGAACCTAGTAACGAGCAAATAGCAGCTATAATATTTTTTTAAGCTATCGGCTTTACTCTAAGCATCCTCGTTGATTTCTTTTTGTGATGTTCGTTACAGTGTTTGTTCCTGTGTTCGTTCTTTGTTTGTTCCTTTATTTATGCTTTTGTTCCTTCGCTTGTCTTCTCCTTCGTTGTTCGCTCATGTCTTAGTTCATATGCCCTTATCCTCCGGTATTTTTTTTTGTTCTTGTACCCCTGTTTGTTCCTGTTTTTATTGACCTTGTTTCTTCCCGTGATTGCTCCTGTGCTAAATTGACAAAAAACCTATTATCTCAATATTACCTTAGTTTCAATAGGCTTTGACAGTGGTATAATGTCATATCAACTGCTAACTATTTTTTACTGAAAAGTACATTTGATAGTTCAGTTTTATTTTTATTAGTATTCCAAGACAAATATATAACTTCACGATTTCATATATTTGCGTTGTATCTTCGCAAAATCTATGTGTGTTATATCATTTTGTATATTTGTAACACAAATGAAAGACTTTTTCTGTGTTTTCTGACTTTTTCTTTTTTTCTGTGTTATTATGATCAATGGCTGTGCTGCCAAGAAATTCATTTTTTTTTTTGTGTAAAAAATAGCATTTTGTTTTAATTTAATGACTTTCATATATTAAAACAGCTGCTAGTACTTTCAGTTTCCAAGCAAATTAGCCCGTCCAAAGATTTTTACGACCACCTCTTTTATATGATGCGGTCGGATAAAAAAAAATGTGCTCGAACAAATTTAGGAATTATATACCCATGCGTTAACACTGTAATAGACCATGCGTAAAAAAAATGACAAACGCAATACCTAAATGCTTATATTGTGAAAAAACTGGATGATAAAAAAAATTCTGATTGCAAATTTGAATTCAGCATAAAAAGTTACATGAAGAACGATATAAAAGTTCCATGTGCCAAAATTTTCGTCAACAGGTGTTATTTGCCGGAAGGATGGACCTTCCGGGCAGTTTCACTAAGAAACTGCCGAAATGTTTATCTTGAAGGCTGAGACATGCATTTCAGGGAGTGCAAATTCTTCTCTCCCTGGGATGGGAAGGAGGGTCCTGATTGACCCTCCTCCTGTATAATTACACAACTCTGTAGTTAAGATGTTGCAGTTTCATTATTGGGAATCATAGATGTACTAATGTATCAGTTTGGTACCGCAGTCAAAAGCTTGCAACGAGGCCACATTTAGGACGAGAGGGATATGACCCCCCACCCCCTGAGAGTTCGAAAATTACACACTACAGTGGGACGTTGGCTATTCAAAAGCTAATTAAGATCTTATTGCAAGTTGAGCCCATCAAATCGAAATCCGTGGTAATGGGCTAACTAGCGACTGCGTTTTACAATTCGAAAAAAAAACAACAAAAAAACAGAAACAGACAAATTATTACTTGCAGATGAATAGTATCAGCAGGCAAATCTCATGAAAGCCATTGTAGATTACTTTATAGAAGAAGGAGCGTATACTTACTTTCCCGGTGGCCCTACTTGGGTTTCATCGATAGTTACTGCTCTGATTTGGTCCTATTTATTCAACTTTAGCAGTAATGCTACTATCTGTCGTCTAATGATATACTAATATATAAAACAAGTATCTAGTATATAAAAAAATCTAGTAGATAAAACAAGTATATAAAAAAATATAATCAATTTTTAGTGTGTATCTGTTTTTTTTTCTGTAGCAATCATTAGTAAATTGGGAATGTGTTGCATAGATTCCGTTGGTTGTATTTTTATTTGATAGATCAGACAAACTTTCAAAACTGTTGCTTACTATGGGTTGGGGTTTGCTCTTTACTGATCTGTGCTGTTGGTACAGCCATGATAACTTGCTTTTAGGTATTTGCTGCAATGGCTTAAGTCCTCACTCTGTATATTTAACTGTATTTACGGTGGCAAAACCTTATGAAGTATAGGTGCGCAGATTCAACAAATTGTAGAAAGGCGAGGGATTACAAAAAATTAATGCGGATATTTTCAAAATACAGGGGAAGGGGGTAATTTTGTTGTTTTTCAAATTTTTTCAATGAAAATACTAAAAAAATAGATTTTTAAAATTGAGGAGGGCACTTGCCCTCTCCCCAATGGTTTCTCCGATTAAGAGTAGTATCTATAGTGCTGATCCGAACCCTACATTCAACCCTACAAGAATATGTGCTGATCCGAACCCTACATTCAACCCTACAAAAATATGTGATGATTTCACACCTACATTCACACATACATTCCAATGACTATATCGCGGTCACACATCAAGTATAAATGTTTGTTTAATTTGAATTTGACTAAAATTTCTTTGTTTATTTTCACTTCATCGTTTTCAGATACGTTACTTAAGTTTAAAGTTTTGTCACGACCGGTATATGCATTAGAATATACTGACAAATGTTAATTGAATTAACTCGAGAGTAGTTTGTTATTAAAAAAAAATGGATGTTACAATTACAAAAAATTGGAGCTAGATAACATTTGCCAATTTTAAGATGGAGAAAAAAAAGGGTTAAAGTGATTAGCAGTTAAGGTAACCCTGAAGAGCATGTTAATTCATTAGCATTTGCGAATACTTCAATGTCTTCGGTATAATACACAATTGGTGTTTTTAACAGGGGTTCCAGTTTAAATTAGAATCTAATAAAGTCTTGTTAGCTCAGGCAATTTTTTATAAATGGATATTTATATTCCAGTTTCTTATTGTTACCCCAGTTCTTAAAAGCTGGTGTGCTCAACTAAGAGGAAACATGTCAGACCAAAGAGTATTTATATTCTTGTCAAATTTCGTTGCCCTAATTCTTAAAATCGTGTGTTTACAACTAAGGGGGAAACTGGCCCGACCAAAGAGTATTTATATTCTTGTCACTTTTCGTTCCCCCAATTTTTCAAAGCGGGTGTTTACAACTAAGGGGAAACTGGTCCGTTAAAATATTATTTAGATACGTGTCTTTTTTTGGTCCATCAATTTTTTACATTGGTTTTTTAAAAATACCTGGATACTGACCCGACCAAAGAGTATTTATATTATTATAACTTGTAGTTCCCCAAATAATTCAAAGAGGGTTTTTAATCCTAAGTGGGGAAGTGTCCCGACCAGAGTATTTATATTCGTGTCAATTGACGGTCAACAATTTATACACATCTTTTTTTAAAACAGTATGTATAACTGTCCCTACAAATTTTGTTCTATATTATTTCCACTTTTATTGAACAAAATTATTCAAGTCGGGAGCTTAAAACTCATTGGCCCCTGGACCGACCACCTAGGATGTAAAGTATTTTATATGGTCGCTCCCCAACTTGATGATATGGAGTTTTTAAAGCTTAGTGGGAAACTGTCCCGACAAAATAGTATTCAGATTCTTGTCACTTTTCGTTCCCCAAATTCTTAACAGAGGGTGTTTACTACTCAGTGGACACTGGCCGGACCAAAGAGTCTTTATATTCTTGTCACTTTTCATTCCCCAAATTTTTCAAAGCGGGTGTTTACGACTAAGCGAAAACTGGCCCGACCAAAGAGTATTTATATTCTTGTCACTTTTCGTTCCCCCAATTTTTCAAAGCGGGTGTTTACAACTAAGAGGAAACTGGACCGACCAAAGAGTATTTATATTCTTGTCACTTTTCGTTCCCCCAGTTTCTCAAAGTGGGTGTTTACAACTAAGGAGGAAACTGCCCCGACCAAAGAGTATTTATATTTTAGTCGCTTTTTGTTCCCCCAATTTCTAAAAGTGTGTGTTTACAACTAAGGGGGAAACTGGTCCGACCCAAGAGGATTTATATTCTTGTCACTTTTCGTTCCCCCAATTTTTCAAAGTGGGTGTTTACAACTAAGGGGGAAACTGGCCCGACCAAAGAGTATTTATATTCTTGTCACTTTTCGTTCCCCCAATTTTTCAAAGCTGTTGTTTACAACTAAGGGGAAACTGACCCGACCAAAGAACAATTGTCACTTTTCTTCCCCATTTTTCAAAGCGGGTGTTTACAACTAAGGGGAAACTGGCCCGACGAAGTATTTATATTCTTGTCACTTTTCGTTCCCCCAATTTTTCAAGGTGGGTGTTTACAACTAAGAGGAATGGCAGAAGGATGTATTAGCGAAGTTATAGTGGAGGGCCAGTTGCTAGCAAAAAACCCATGTGGATGAGTTGAAATAAATATTTTTTAACAAGAAATGACTGAAAAGTGTTTGACTGGCAGAAGGATGTAATAGCGAAGTTATAGTGGAGGGCGAGTTGCTAGCGAAAAACCCATGTGGATGAGTTGAAATAAATTTTGTTTAACAAGAAATGACTGAAAAGTGTTTGACTGGCAGAAGGATGTATTAGCGAAGTTATAGTGGAGGGCGAGTTGCTAGCGAAAAACCTGTGTGGATGAGTTGAAATAAAAAAAAATTAACAAGAAATGACTGAAAAGTGTTTTGTCAGAGATGGGTTGATTGACAGAAGGATGTATTAGCGTAGTTATAGTGGAGGGCGAGTTGCTAGCGAAAAACCCGCGTGGATGAGTTGAAATAAAAAAAATTATCAAGAAATGGCTTAAAAGTGTTTTTGTTTAGATTAGTTGATTGTCAGAAGGATGTATTAGGGTAGTTATAGTGGAGGGTGAGGTGCTAGAGAAAAAAGTAAGATATTAAGGGTTTTTGATAGTAAACTAGTTTTTTGTAAGGAAATAATGGAAAATACAATTCTTTGGCTCAAACCTGAAACTTAAGTCTAGGTATGGATCGAAAAATAAACTATTTCTGTAGAATCTGAGCTAATAAGGGTTTTTGACCATAAACTCTAGTTTCCTGTAAGAAAATTATGGAAAATACAAGTCTGTAGTTCAAATGTGAAACTTAGATAAATTCTCTGGTTCAAATATGAAACTTAATTCCATTTTCGGATATTAATAATTAATTAGTACTGATTGCTCTAATTCCATATTTTTTTTCATAAAATCAAACTATTTTTTTTTAAACTTCGAATTATTAAACTTTTTTTTTTTTTGTACGTATATTAAAATGAAAAAACAGGCTTACTACTAAAACAATTGGACTCTGTGATTGGTCAGAGACACAAGGTGGCTTTCCCACTGGTATTCTATTTCCGGATATCGTCACTACCTAGTCTATTGTATGTATTAAATCAGTATTGTTTACGCAGTGGAACGATAAACACATAAGTTATATCTTTAAAAAAAGTGGAGATGGAGCATTTTAATAAAGTGTGTTCACATGTCAATGTTATTGTAGCATCGAATTCTGACAAGGAGAAGTATTTAAACTATGAAACAAGTAAAAATGCTAGCACTATTGGAAATGGCATTGTCATGACAGTAAGGAATTTAATTTCTTTTGAGTACCAAAAAAATTCAACTCTTCTTAAGGTGGATATGTAAGAGTGAGATATCCAGAGATGATAGCACTCAAAGAAAATGCCAACATAAAAATAATAGTTGATGAAGAGGGACATCTTCTTGCCAGTGCTTATGGTAACACTCTACCTCTTGTTGCACCCCATTGTCAACTTTCGGGTATTAGCATTCATCGGAAGATCAAAAGAAGACATGCATACTCTTCTACTAATATCATAAACCATATCTTGTCGACGTGCCGAAACTGTTACCTTTGTAAAAATAATGTTGTAATAGACAGTGAAATTGCCGGAAAAATAAAAAGGGAATTGGCAGAAAATATCACTAAGGAATATTAAGATGAATCGATGAAAAACAAAGTGCAAGCAAACGTCACTACCATTAATCAAACAATTAATGAACCAAATAATAGCAAAGATTAAATGCATATTGAACATGTGGATGACCCCCCATTAGAAATGTGTTCACATGCTAGTGTTATTGTAGCATTGAATGCTGACAAGGAGAAGTATTTGAACTATGAAACAAGTACAAGTTGTAGCACTATCGGAAACGTATGCGTGCGTTGTCATGACACTATGGAATTAAATTTCTTTGGAGTACCAAATAAATTCAATTATCCAGATGGTGGATATGCGAAAATATCATTTTCAGAGAACTGAATACTCAAAGAGAATACCAACATAAAAATAATAGTTGATGAAAAGGGATATCTTCATGCTCGTGCTATAGGTAACATGCTACCTATTGATAGAAACTTTCGTCATATTTCAGGTATTAGAATTCAAATGAAAGCAAAGAGGGAAAGAAAGGCCTACTCTGCTACGAATATCGTATAGAGTCTTAGCTTAGAGTTTTAGTTAGAGTTATAGTTTAGTTTAGTTTTAGTTCAGAATTTTTGTTTAGAGGTTTTGTTTAGTTTTAGATAAGAGTTTTAGTTTAGAGTTTTAGCTGCTCTTTTAGTTTTAGATAAGAGTTTTAATGTAGTCTTTCCATTTAGTATTAGCTTACAGTTTTTGTTTAGAGTATAAAGTCTTATCTTAGAGTTTTAGTTAGAGTTTAGAGCTTTAGTTTAGAGTCTTAGCTTAGAGTTTTAGTTCTATTTATAGTTTAGTTTAGTTTTAGTTGAGAATTTAGAGTTTTAGTTTAGAGTCTTAGCTTAGCTTTAGTTTAGAGTTTTAGGGAGAGTTATAGTTTTAGTTTAGTTTTAGTTAAGAGTTTTAGTTTAGATATTGGAGTTTTAGTTTTGAGTCTTAGCTTAGAGTTTTAGTTAGAGTTATAGTTTAGTTTAGTTTTTTATAGTTTAGTTTTAGTTAAGAATTTTAGTTTAGAGGTGTTTTTTAGTTTTGATAAGAGTTTTAGTTTAGAGTTTAGAGTTTAAGTTAGAGTTATTGTTTAGTTTAGTTTTAGTTTAGAGTCAGGTCTAGAGTTTTAATTTAGTGTTAGCTTAGAGTTTTAGTTAGAGTTATAGTTTAGTTTAGTTTTAGTTAAGAGTTTTAGTTTAGATTTATAGTTTAGTTTTATAGTTAAGAGTTTTAGTTTAGAGTTGTAGTTTAGTTTTAGTTAAGAGTTTTACTTTAGAGTTGAAGTTTAGTTTTAGTTTAGAGTTTTAGCTTAAAGTCTTAGCTTAGAGTTTTAGTTAGAGTTATAGTTTAGTTTAATTTTAAACAAGAGGTTTAGTTTAGACTTTAGAGTTTTAGTTAGAGTTATAGTTTAGTTTAATTTCTGTTAAGAGTTATAGTTTTGTTTAGTTGTAGTTCAGATTCTAGAGTTTCAAGTTAGACTCTCAACACTTAGAGTTTTAGTTAGAGTTATATTTTATTTTAGTTTTAGTTAAGTGTTTTTGGACTTGTAGTTTAGTTTTAGCTAAACGTTTTAGTTTAGAGTTTTAGCCTAGAGTCATAGCTTAGAGTTTTTCCTTGCACTTTTAGTTTAGTTTAGTTTTAGTTTAGAGTTTTAGTTAGAGTTATATTTTATTTTAGTTTTAGTTAAGTGTTTTTGGACTTGTAGTTTAGTTTTAGCTAAATGTTTTAGTTTAGAGTTTTAGCCTAGAGTCATAGCTTAGAGTTTTTTCATTGCACTTTTAGTTTAGTTTAGTTTTAGATAAGAGTTTTAGTTTAGAGTTTCAGTTTGGTATCAGCTTACAGTTTTAGCTCGAGTTATATTAGTTAAGTGTTTTATTTTCGAGTTTTATTTTAGAGTCTTAGCTTATAGTTTTAGTTAGAGGTATAGTTTAGTATAGTTCTAGTTAAGAGTTCTAGTTTAGGGTTTTAGCTTAGAGTTCAAAGTTTTAGTTTAGAGTCTTAGCTTAGAGTTATAGTTATAGTTATAGTTTTAGTTTAGTTTTAGTTTAGAGTTATAGTTTAGTTAAGAGTTTTAGTTTAGAGTTTAGAGTTTTAGTTTAGCGTCTTAACTTAGAGTTTTAGTTAGAAAAATTGTTTAGTTTAATTTTAGTTAAGAGTTTTAGTTTAGAGTCTTACCTTAGAGTTTTAGTCAGAGTTATAGTTTTAGTTTAGTTTTAGTTAAGAGTTTTAATTTAGACTTGTAGTTTAGTTTTAGTGTAGAGTTTTAGTTTAGTTTTGGTTAAGAGTCTTAGTTTAAAGTTTTAGTTAAGAGTTTTTGTTTAGTTTTAATTAGGAGTTTTAGTTTAGAGTTATAGTTTAGTTAAGATTTTTAGTTTAGCGTAAAGAGCTAGGTATTGAATAAATTTTTTATTTGAAATGCTAGACTTGGAATATTTTAATTGCGGTGTATATAAAAAAATGTTATGTTTCTCCACGTTCAAGTTAGGTGAGGTTTATATGAGCGGACAAGAAAACCTCACCTAACTTAAACGTAGAGAAACATAACTTTTTTGTATATGAAACGTAATAAAAATATTCTGAGTCTAGCATTTAAAAGAAAAAATGTATTTAATACCTAGTTCTTTCCGTTAAACTAAAACTCTTAACTAAACTATAACTCTAAACTAAAACTTCTAAGTAAAACTAAACTAAAACGTTTAGCTAAAACTAAATTACAAGTCCAAAAACACTTAACTAAAATAAAATATAACTATAACTCTAAGGGCTGAGAGTCTAACTTGAAACTCTAGACTCTGAACTACAACAAAACTAAACTATAGCTCTAACTAAAAGTGTAAGCTAATATTAAACTAAAACTCTAAACTAAAATTCATGTCTAAAACTAAACAAGAACCCTAAACCAAAACTCTTAACTAAAACTAAACTAAACTACAACTCTAAACTAAAACTCTTAACTAAAACTAAACATCAACTCTTAACTAAAACTAAACTATAACTCCTAACTAAAACTAAACTATAAGTCTAAACTAAAACTCTTAACTAAAACTAAAGTAAACTATAACTCTAACTAAAACTCTAAGCTAACACTCTGAATTAAAACACTAGACTCTAAACTAAAACTAATCTAAACAATAACTCTAGCTAAAACTCTAATCTAAAACTAAACTATAACTTTAAGTAAAACTCTAAGCTAAGACTCTAAACTAAAACTCTGAATCAAAACTAAACTAAACTATAACTCTAACTAAAACTCTAAGCTAAGACTCAAAACTAAAACTTCAATATCTAAACTATAACTATTAACTAAAACTAAACTAAAACTGTAACTATAACTAAGACTCTAAAGTAAAACTATAAACTCTAAACTAAAACTCTTAAGTAAAACTAAACTATAGATCTAAACTTAAGCTACTAACTAAAACTAAACTAAACTATAACTCTAACAAAAACTCTAAGCTAAGACCCTAAACTAAAACTCTAAATTCTCAACTAAAACTAAACTATAAATAGAACGTAAACTTAAGCTAAGACTATACTAAAACTCTAAAGTCTAACTAAAACTCTAAGCTAAGACTCTAAACTCTAAACAAAAAACTCTTAACTAAAACTCTAAGCTAAGACTCTAAACTAAAACTCTAAACTCTAAACTAAAACTCTTAACTAAAACTCTAAACTCTAAACTATAATTCTAAACTAAAACTCTTAACAAAAATTAAACTATAACTCTTACTAAAACTCTAAATTAAAACTCTAAAGTCTAAACTAAAACTCTTAACTAAAATTAAACTACACTATAACTCTAACTAAAACTCAGATCTAAGATTCTAAGCTAAAATTCTAAACTAAAACTAAACTACAACTCTAAACTAAAATTCTTTACTAAAGCTAAACTAGAGATCTAAACTAAAACTCTTAACTAAAACTAAACTATAACTCCAGCAAAAACTCTAAGCTAAGACTCTAAACTAAAACTCTAAATTCTCAACTAAAACTAAACTAAACCATAAATAGAACTAAAACTCTAAGCTAAGACTCTTAACTAAAACTAAACTAAACTATAACTCTAACTAAAACTCTAAGCTAAAACTCTAAACTTAAACTCTTAACTACTATAACTCTAACTAAAACTGTAAGCTAATACCAAACTGAAATTCTAAACTACAACTCCTAACTAAAACTAAACTATAACTCTAAAGTCTAAACTAAAACTCTTAATTAAATTAAACTAAACTATAACTCTAACTAAAATTCTAAGCGAAGACTCTAAAGTAAAGCTATAAACTCTAAACTAAAACTGTTAACCACTATAACTCTAACTAAAACTGTAATGTAATACCAAAATGAAACTCTAAACTAAAACGATTAACTAAAACTAAACAATAACTCTGAACTAAAACTTTTAACAAAATAAAACCAAACTATTACTCTATCTAAAACTCTAAGCTAAAACTCTGAAGTCTAAACTAAAACTGTTAACTAAAATTAAACTAAACTATAACTCTAACTAAAACTCTAAGCTAAAACTCTAAACTCTAAACTAAAACTCTTAACTAAAACTAAACTATAACTCTGAACTAAAACTCTTTACTAAAACGAAACTACAACTCTAAACTAAAACTCTTAACTAATACTAAACTAAAAGTGCAACTAAAAACTCTAAGCTAAGACTAGACTAAAATTCTAAACTAAAACGTTTAGCTAAAACTGAACTACAAGTCCAATAACACTTAACTAAAACTAAAATAAATATAACTCTAACTAAAACTCTAAGTGCTGAGAGTCTAACTTGAAACTCTAGACTCTGAACTACAACTAAACTATAACTCTAACTAAAACTGTAAGCTAATATCAAACTAAAACTCTAAACTAGGGAGGGGGGCTCTTTGGGGGACCTGGGGGGATGGCGCCCTTCGGGAGGCCCGGGTGTAAGGGGGTCCCGGGGGGGACGGCCCTTTTGGGGGGCCGAGGGGATGGGGTCTTTGGGGTTGCGGTAGGGGACCTCACAACACTGTTCAAATGAAACTTGTGTATTATAACGACCACAGAGTTTCACCCCAAATCATCTTCTAAAACGTATCAGACTATTTTGACTAAATCATCTTCTAAAATTTCTCAAACTGTTTGGACCAAATAATCTCCTAAAAGTAATTGTGCGTGTTTCTTTGTTTTGACATCCCTGCATTGTCACACTTGAAATTTATAAGAAACCATTTCCCGCGTTAAAAATATTCAATCTGTGTTGATCTCGAAGGTGTTCCTAGCTACACTATTAAGGTTTTGATAGAATATCAATTTATCTCTCAGACCTAAAGAATTTTAAATTACATATCACTTATACACTGCAAATTTAATGCTTCTTCTCTTCCCCTAAGTGAAGCCATATGCATTCCCATCTGTATCTGTTGCACTTAGAAACATCTTAAATCTATGTTATCCAAGAGATGAAATCAAGAATCAAGTTGCATTATTAAGACTTCGGAAGAATATTAATTCCTATATTATCGCTAAGCCTAAAGACCAGAGAAGCCATATTTAAAAATGGAATCCTCATGATAGAATTCCCCGTCAGATTATGTAAATCAATTTTGTTGGACCTTGAAAGAGGTGTCATTGACCCGTTAGTGGATCAATAATCCATGAATAAATTATATCCTGTCAGCGTTAGACTCGATTATAGATGGCAGCACGGTGTTCGTACCGGAGTTGATAGGGCTTCCCTACTTAAGTAATAACATATACGTAATAAAAAAAAACAAAAAAAAACAAGCGATACGGCTCAATAGTAATCGAAACTCTTAAAGACGGAATTTTGATGTCAATAAGTGTATCAAAAGAATGGGCTTATAATGTTAATTCTAAATAAATACATTTTATTAAGTTTAGTATTACTCATCAAAGGCTACGAGCCTGAGAAAATTCACCTGATTTTTAAAGAGGTGGGAAATATCCCCTACAAGTAAAAGAGTTTTAATGAAAATCACACCGTCAGATTCAGCGTATCAGAAAACCCTATTACATAGGTTTTAAGCTCATATCTGCATAAATCTGCAACTTTGTATTTTTTGCCAGAAGAAAAATATACGAATATAGAAGTTCGTTACGTAAGTTAATTTGTAAATTACGTCAGAACCAAATTTAGAGACAGCCATTTAGCAAAAGAAAAGTAAAATTTGTATGCAAATTTTGTTTACTTATTCAATGACGGTGAGCCAAAATCAAAGCTGCATTAACTAAAAAACGATCATAAATTAAATAAAAAAACAAATTTTGTTTAACTCAAAGTAAGGAGCGACATTAAAACTCAAAACAAACAGAAATTATTCCGTATATGAAAGGGGCTATCCCCTCCTCAACGCCTCGCTCTTTACGCTGAAGTTTGACTTTCTCACAATTCTTATTTTTTTTAAACAATGAAAAACTAGCGTAAAGAGCGAGGCGTTGAGGAGGGGACAGCCCCGTTCATGTTCGGAATAATTTCTGTTCGTTTTAAGTTTTAATGTCGCTCCTTACTTTCAGTTTAAAAAACTCGTTTTTTTATTTAATGCTAAGTAAGATGGTATGTTAACAATACTTAGATTGCATGACTCCCGTCTAAACGGTAGGTATTAATATCATAAAATAAAGATTGTTGTTGGTGGGATGGGGGAAACAAGGAAAACAGATATTTACGAATTAGAAAGATAACAAAGCGGGTACATGTGGATGTGGCTCTAAAGGATTAAGACTCAAATTTTGTCAGACTCAGTAAATCCCCAATTAATCGAACATTGTTCTTGCCAATGGTTTTCCCGTTTGATAAAGTTACTAAAAAATTAATGTTTCTTATGGACTGTTAAAAGCTAGAAAAGCTATTGCTTAAAAGCCAGAAAACATTTGTGATCCTCAATTTTTTCGAAAACTATCTTAAATCAAACTCTACGATCGGGCCTGAGGTTTGACCATCTAATTGTCGATTTGGGTGTCGAACCGCTTAGGCAAGAGGCCTTTCTTGTGTTTGGCCGTTTTCTCTTTTTTTTTGTAGTAATATATATCTTTTTTAAACAGTAATAACAATTTTGGGCTTAGTGATATATACTGTTTTGATGATGAAGATTTTTACGTTCTAGACCTTTATGTCTGCATGGTTATCCAACTATGATCTCAGATGTCAACCAGTGGACACTTCTACAAGCCCCTTAGCTATGAGAGTAAGTTCAAGCCATTTTTAGTCATCTTGAGACCGCATTTGCACTGGTTTCATCTTTCCACTTACCGCTTGAACGAACTATCTGCTTTGTCAATTTTATGAGCTATGCTATAGAATGTTAGCCAGGACCACAGTTCATATAATTATCCAGTATGATCATTCTCTATCTCACCCATTATAAAAACCCGGACCGGGGGGCGAGTGCTCCGGAGAACGTTTTTGCAGATATAAACATAAGCGAAGTCAGATTAGCGGGAATGCGGGTTAGTCTGTTTCCGATTGTTTCCAACAAAGTGCATGGAAACAATCGCAAACAGACTAACCTGCATTCCCGCTAATGCAGAAATAAGTGGGAGGAGCTTTTTGTTCGCACCGAGAACGAAGACCAGAAATGATCTGCGATAAGCTTACTGGATAATTATATGAACTGTGGCCAGGACTTATCCTTGAATCACCCTATCGTCACGCTTCGGAATAAAATAAAAATTTCGCACGGCACCAGTAATGTATCCCGTGCATAAGATGATGAGATGAACTATGTTCAACTTTCAAGTATAACTCATAGGGAACATTAAGGGCAGTTTTTTTTTTTTTTTTTTTTTTTTGGAAAGATAGAAACTTGACATAACAGGTTTTCTGTCTGTATGACCAATCAGAAAAAAGATTCAAACATGATTTTCTACATAAAAAAAACTTACGTAGCGTCGATGTAGGCTTTTCAAACCAAGTTCTCGCTGTTTCAATTTTGTGCTTCTGGGGTTTAATTTTTGCTTGTAATCAGCAAAGGAAACGTATTGTTCCCAAATATTTTTTTCTTTATCAAGTGTGGCTATTTTGTCGTTCGGGTATTGTACAGACTAAGTTCTACTGTTTATTAGGCCGTTTATTGCAAATTGAAATACTTAAATCTTCCTCTCAGTAAAAACCTGCATTCCCATCTACTAATTACTTTTTCAGCCAATGAAAACCAGAAGGATAAGTTCAACCAGTGAGAAAATCCTCATTGAAACTTATGCCACGGGCTCTCGGGGCGTCAATGAAGTTGATAAAGTTGTCCATAAAGTTGAATAACCGTTTTCCTCATTTGTCTTTGTCTGCTTTATGAAACTTAGATAGAAGTTAGACTATTTTTAACTTATCCAAGAAAGAGCATTTAATTTTTTTTTTTTTTTTTTTTTTTTAACTTTTCTTTCTGATAAAACTAACCAAGATGGACTTCAGAGACGTAAGTAGATCTTAGACTGAATTAAATAAAAAAATATTCAAATGAAAGTAAGGAGCAACATTAAAGATTGAAACAAGCAGAAACTATTCCCTTCCTAAGCTCTTTACGTTTAAGTCTAAAAATTCTTTTTTAATACTTCTTGTTCAGATTCAACGGCCCCTGTGTTTCAGGAGACATGCTTAAAGAATTAGGGAAGGAGTCAAACTTAGCGTCAAGAGTGAGGGATGAGGTAGGGAACCCCTCCCTCTTATATACGGGATGATTTTAGTTCATTTTAAAGTTTTGTGTTACTCCTTACTTCCAGCTGAAAAAAAATATCTCAAAATTTTGGTCGCATGTCATGGGGAAAAGAAGGGTATGGAATGGAGGCTGGTTGCTCTCCAATCTTTCCGGCACAGTTTATATAATTCGCAGTATGATATTTCCCTATCTCACCCATTATAAAAATCCGGACCGTGTTGCGAGTGCTCCAGATAACGTATAAAAATAAGCGACAGTAGATCTTTTCACGGGTAGACAAGTCAGATCTCTCTTGAACGCGAAACTTGGTTTCAACGTTGGAACACTAATTTTGAAGAAACTAATTTTAAATTAATTTATTCCAATACATACATGAAAGTCGGTAATTAGTAGTGCAATGTTATTATTAGATGTTTTTAGGAATTAAAAATAGGTTTCGAAGTCTCAAGTTGGTTTCAAAGGCATTTTGATATATATATATATATATATATATATATATATATATATATATATATATATATATATATATATATATATATATATAGATATATATAAAATTAGTTCAGATGTTTATAGGAATTACAAGTAGGTTTCGAAGTCTCGAGTTGGTTTTAAAGGCATTTTGAGAAAGTTTCTACCAAAATACGTGTTCCAGGGTAATATATATATATATATATATACATATATATATATATATATATATATATATATATATATATATATATATATATATATATATATATATATATATATATATATATATATATATATATATATATATATATATATATATATATATATATATATATATATATATATATATATATATATATATATATATATATATATATATATATATATATATATATATATATATATATATATATATATATATATACTACGAAAACTTTACGAAAAAGAATTTTTTTTTAAAGAAAAGTAAAGGCCATATTAAACTTAAGATCAGTAGAAATTGAAGCCTACAATGACTCAAACTCAAAACTACCAGAAATTATTATTAAAGAATAAAAAAAGAAAGGAGAATATTTGGTATGGCTGTAACACTGCATATATATTTATATAAATGTATATATAGTGGGCTGTAATAATGCAAAAAGGTAAATATAACATTGGTTTAAGAATGGAAAGAAAGACAAAGAATGAATTTACAACGATAATCAAGTTAAAAATAAGTTTTTTTTTTAACAATGCCATAAAGCGATGACATTTGATTATGATATTTGGTGCTTCGCATTGATATTTCAGTTTTAAAAGTTTTATGAATTTTTTCTCAAATGGAAATTACGTGGTGGGCATGAATGTAGACTTGCAGCTAAATTAAATATAGTCACTTCCACTTTTCACATATGTTTTTTTATATTGGTTTGATTTTTATTGTCTGTAGTACTGAGGAGCTCATTAAGGAGATAATCAAACACAAGTTTTAAAAAATTTTGCACCTTTGTTCAAAAAAAGAGATAATCAAATTTTTAAACTACTAAAACTAAAATGATTGCTTGCTAGTTTGCTTCCCTTTATAGGTATGTCATTCGATTTCCTGATCTTAAATCTTACTTCATAATATGCACGTGTATGTAAAAAAATCTTATAGACTGTTCAGGGAGGAAGTTCTTACAGCCAGTTCTCCAGTTCAGTTCTCTGCGGTCAAGCCAAATTTGATTGATTGTTCCTAGTTTCTAACAGGTATTTTTACAATATGTTAAGAAAATGGAGTCACAGTCTTACAGAAACGAAACGACTCATAGCGAAGGAGCTGTAAGGCTGGATAAATTTAGGCTTGACTGCTCGTAGTAGACCCCGAAGCCGCGCCGAAAAGTCGGCGGCGCGCCGCTGATTCTATCGGCGGCGGCGTCACTAATACGCCGCCGTTTTTTTTTTTTTTTTTTTTTTTTGGCTCTCTTTTTTGGTTATCGATATCGACCTCCGGGCTTCAACCGTCATCCCGGCTAATCTGTTTCTTAAAAATAAATGCTGTCATCTTGGGCTCGCCATGTATATCGGTTCATAGGAAGGAGAAGAAGAAATTTTTCTTGAAACAAAAATTCTACCTTCCACTTTAAAATTCTGTTCATTTTTCTTTCTGATTTTTCGGATGAAAAGAGGTAGGTATAGGAGCATTAGGCAATTCAGGATGTTGTCTTAGGCAGCGCAATCGAGCTGTCTCAGTAAAGAACAATGTTGGCACAATGTATAATTTATTTTTCTTAGTTTTTTCTCCATAATGGGGCAATTTGTATCGAAGGAGTTGTCGTAGAAACTTTAAAAAGGGTTCATTCGATTGGAAATTGGAATAACTACCGACCTCTTTAGTAGTTGAAAGTGATTAGAAGGCAGCTAACACCCCTACCACGCCCACCGTTTCCCCAAACACATCCAATCAAAATTTTAAGATAGCCATTTTGTTCAGAGTAACTGATTTCCAGAGAGAAAATATGTTTTTTGAGGAGGTTACTCCCCCACAACCCTTAGGGCAAGGGTTTTGTAGCTATGCCCTGGAGGTCTATAAGAACGATGTTGGCACAATGTATTGTTTATTATTTTTTCCTTTAGACCAGGGCACTTCATATCGAAGAAGTTGTCATAGAAACTTCGAAAAGGGCTCATTCAATTAGAGATTGGAGTGGCTTATGCCCTTTTTAATAGTCGAAAATTATTGGAAGATACGTAACACCCCTTCCATGCCCACCAATTGTCGAAACACAAACAGTCAAAATTTTGAGATGGCCATTTTGTTTAACGTAGTTCAAATTTCTGGAACTTAGGTCTTAGAGGATGACAACCACTCTCACAGCCCTTAAGGTAAGGGTTGTAATCTATGCCCTGGGGGCATATACGGTGTTTATAGAAAGCGTTGCCGTACAAACTCAAAAAGGGATCATTAGTTTGGAAATCGAAAAGCCTAGTGCCCTTTTTAATAATCGAAAGTGATTGGAAGGCTTGATATTTTTATAGTAGAGATTGATGTGGGTATAATGTATCACATTTTTGTTGTTGTTGTTGTTGTTTAGACCAGGGCACTTCGTATCGAAGGAGTTGTCGTAGGAACTTCGAAAAGGGCTCATTCCATTGAAAATAGAAAGAGCTACTGCCCATTTTAATAGTCAAAAGTTATTGGAGGGAAACTAATCCCCCTCCTACCCCGACCCTCCCATTTGCCTTTATGTTTAAAAAGTAAATGTTGCCTTAAGATTAAATCAAAATGCACTGTGTTTATGCTAATTCCCAATAAGGCATCTCAGCAGTATCCCAAGAATGACTTAGCGCATTATGTTCAAACTTTCAGGTCTTCTTCTGATCTTAAAATTTGACCAAATCAAAAGAGCGTAAGTGCATTCAAGCTATCAAAGAACATAAAAATTTTTTCTGGTAAATTGTATCAATCTTCCTATTTCAACTCAACAAGAGGAGGTATGAAACCTAATTAAACTCTACTTTTTGTGTCCAGATTCTTAAAAGGATATAGCTTGTTAAATTTTTCTGAAAATTGTTTTCCAACATACAAATAGCAGGCCAAACTATCTTCTTATCTTATCTTAAAGCTCTTGCTCGGCAGCGTCGCCAGCGTAGAGGGAACCAGTCGTCAGCGCCGTCAGTCTTCTCCAGAGTGGTCGGTTCAGGGCGAGGGTTGTCACTTCAGCTGGGTTGATGTTACTGGAGGCGAGCCGATCACGGATGAAGTCCACCCATCTGGTGCGTGGTCTTCCCCTAGGACACCTCCAGCCGTTTGCAGCTGGGTCGAAATCGAAGTTGAGCCGGGCGGGTGTTTGGGCAGGCAGAGGGAGCAGATGACCGTACCAACGCAGCGAGCGAGACTCAAGCTGCTCAGACAGGGATGGGAGTTTGAAGGACCTGAGGATTTCTGAATTTCGTACCCTGTCGGGCCATCGGGAGCGTTCTATTTTTCGGAGGTGTTTCGTCTGGATGGCATCTACCTTCAGCGTCTGTGTCTGAGTCAGCGACCAAGTCTCAGCAGAATAGAGCATAATGCTGGCAACCGAAGCAGAGTATATTCGTGCTTTGGTGAGACGGCTGATCTGGGAAACGAAAAGATTTAAAGTATGATTTTCTTTTTCCCTGAAAAGACTATGTCAATATAAAACGAACAGAAATTAATTAAAAAAACTGTTTCCAAAAAATAAGTTTTTTCAAAGAAAAGTAAAGAGCTCCATTAAACCAAAAATGAGCAAATATAAAATAAAACAATCCGCCAAGCGTGAAAATACAATAAATCAGCATCGATAAATAAATGAAATCCAAAACGAGCAGAAATTACAGTAAATAGCCAAATGAAACTCAAAACGAGCAGAAATTAACATGAGTAGGGCTCAAAACCCCTGTGCCTTCCCAAGGCTAAAACACAATTTGCACTTTACTGAAAAACTACAAATGAATATGTATTGTCAGTTTAATATACATATACTGATATTTAGTAATCAAAATGTTAATATTATTTGATCTATTAAAGTTTTAAAAGTGAAAACATTTAT
This sequence comes from Artemia sp. Qi Xiang Cuo, assembly GCF_049724085.1. NCBI lineage: Eukaryota > Metazoa > Arthropoda > Branchiopoda > Anostraca > Artemiidae > Artemia > Artemia sp. Qi Xiang Cuo. The sequence goes on along the minus strand of NC_142804.1, from coordinate 42,396,457 downwards.
GTTTTTTCAGTAAAGTGAAAATCATGTTCTGGCCATGGGAAGGCATAGGGTTTTGAGCCCAACTTATGTTAATTTCTGCTCGTTTTGAGTTTGACTCAGTTATTTATTGTTATTTTTGTTCGTTTTGGGTTTCATTTATCTATCGATGCTGATTTGCGGTAGTTTCCCACTTGGTAGATTATCTAGAGCTAGTATAGAAACATATCTATAGAAATGAATTACATTTTTTTTTTTTTTGCACAGTTAGCAGAGCACACTGAAGTTGAAGTAACCTTAAACTGTGACTTGAAACGTTATAACTTGACCACTTCTTTCACAAAAGATTCGGAGGGTTATTCCGTGTTGATAAGAAAAGAGGGTAAAGGTGCAGTTTAGTTCCTCCTGTAGTGTAGGGCACAGGAGCCCTATGGTGAAGGTGCAGGTTTGTTCTCCCATATAAAACAACTTAGTCGAGCAGATACAAAGCAGAAGCCCATTTGCAGAATTCTGTGGGACCAATAGGTCAAGTACTAGTATCAGATCCCGCAAGCGGCAGTTAATGCTCGTCAAGTTCTGGCTGCACCTGCCACATGTGCCCCAGCTAAAGGGCTTTTTAGCGCGACAGGACTGATAGAGACTGTAAAAAGATTTATGGCTCCAGGCGGAGTGAACAAACTCACTTTTGTTACATCAATTGTAACTGAAGTGATGTAACCGCTGATTTAAAATTATTGGTGTTGTTAAGCCATGGTATATGACTTGTATACAGTGTTTTTTCGATGTTGCTATTTGTTTTTTGTTTTTTTTCACTTCCTTTTCGTATCTATTTGATGAACAGGAGATGTTTGAACTTCAAACTTTGAAAGTTATACACACATTAGCCCAAATCATTAACAAGAAGAAAATGACTAAACACGGGATTTTATAGGAACAATGCGATGTTAAACATAAACACAACATAGGTTTTCTGGGTCTAGTGGCTAAAAATGAGAATTCTACTTGGTCTGATCGACGGTGAACATAAACCCTTTCCGCACGGCCCAACAAATTCCTATTTTGTCATATTGTTCTTGTATATTTTTAGCCAACCATTTAAAAATCCTTACTAAAATCGAGGTTGAACGTGCTTGGTGAAGTGGAATTTTTATTATTATTTTTAATCAGAAAAATCGGCGCGCCATGGCGCGCCGCCAGTCTAAAAATCGGCGGCGTGCCGCCAAAAAAATTTTGGCGAGCCTTGCGCCGCGCCACCGCCGATACTGAATCACACATTCGCCACCGTCATTTCGGTGTGGCGCGGCTTCGGGGGCTAGCTCGTAGGCCTTTTCTGCCGTAAAAGAATAAATTTCGTCAGAAACTTCACTATCACCTTGAATAAGCTTTGAAGCACACATAGGACAATTGTGCCAAGTGAGCAGCTTCTTAACAGAAAAACCAACGATATATGTAAACGTGTAATTTTCTAGGCTGTCAGATACTTCATTGAAGCCTTCATTCTCTTCTTCCAACAGAAGCTTATTGCTTTGGTGAGCCGTGGTAAGCCCAGTCAGCTTCACCTGTGGTATGTCACTTTTTTTCTGTGAAAGGAAGTCGACCAAAATATTTCCCTGGTCAGGAATTGGCTCACAGTTGCCTGTTTTTTGGCAGCTACTAACCAACAACTTGCATGTTGGCTGTCGATATAGATATGCAAACCTGTTGGATGTAGTTCTGTTGCAATACTCTCCACCTTACCTTATTTGTCCATAGAAATTTTCCAAGTTTTCTTGGGTGAGCCTTCGTGGAAATACAAATTTTACACCTCTACCAAGAAGATCATCAGTTATAGAGAAGACGAAGTTGATAGTGAGCATAGACCCTCTCAAACAGTGAATTATGTTGTCAGCAGGATTTCTTGTACTTCTATTTACAAATTTAAGCTTTGTTAAAAAGTCAACTGAGTTTCTTAAAAAGTGGTATGATTGTGATTTTTCCATTAGACCTCGTCGATGAGATCTTGGATCTAGGATATAATTTCCATTGAGACTGTCAAACAGTTTGTTAAAAAAGGCGCAAATCTGTGCAGCGTCTTTTGCCATTGAAGGAATTGCATGTTTCTTGGCATAAAATCTAAGCGCAAAGCTCACGGAATGGCTGAAAACCTGGGCTGCTAGTTTTACTTTCATTTTGTCAAAATTGGAAGGAAACACATGACGCGTGCTTAGGCGCGGGGCAGCCCTGCTTCTATATCGGGAATCGATTTTAAAAAGATTGATTATGTCGACCCAAGACGCTTGGCCATCTTAAACAAAATGTCATTTTTCAGTAAATTGTTTCTGACACTTTTCAATAAGTGGGGCGGATCATAAATATAATACACTTTTTCTCCACTGAAGTCAAAAAATGGTTTTTCTCGCTGACTCCAAGATTCTTTACAAGTCCTCTGAAATTCCCCCTCCCCTGATCAGAGATCAAAGCCTTGACTTGTAATCCTATTTTTTTTACGCCTCTGCATTACTCATTTTTTAACCATAGTCAGCAGCTGGCTACCTTTCGGCCCTTTCTCGGTAAGAAAGTTACCTACTTGCTGCTTCCATTTATCTGTAATACCTCGGAGCATGAAAAGAGCTGCAAATTTTACCAGCTTTCGATCACTATCAAGTCCGGTAACTACATCCTTAAACCGATCGCAATTAATCCAGCTTTCTGTGATATTACATCCACAACTAATGTGCAAAATGTATCCGCTTGTTTCTCTAGTTTAGCTTCAAACAATTGAAATGTGTCGTCCTGAATGCCATCTCACACTTCAAGCATTCGGAAGTACCTGCTAATATTATTAAGTAGCGGCAACTCAAAAATACCAGCTTTCTTGATAGTTACATAAGAAGAGGGGACGTGAAGTAGAGCCACAGAATCATTTTTTCTCAGCTTCTGTGTATGGTAGATGTTTTTTTCCTCTCCGAATTTCAGACTGGATCATCCTTACTGTACGACTACTAAGATGGCTGTTTACTACATCAAGAATCCTTTTTTTTTGCTAGTTTCAGAAAGCTCTTTCAGTTTTGCTTTCATTACACAATTTCTAGCACGGCATCGCGATATCATTTTTTCTTGGTTTTTGATGATCTGTCTAAACCTCTTTTTACGAGGAGTATATCTGACTTGACTTTGTATCATTTTTATTTTCGAGCTTGGAAACTGCTCCTTGCCCTCCATTTCTACCCTCTCCCCCATCCCTAATTTTCCACCTGTTGAGTTTTGAGGCAGCTCGTCAGACAACCTTTTGACTTTTTTAGGTAAGGGGGAGTTTAGTTCGTCACGGGGTCTTTTCTTTTTTGGCGTTGTCAAGACGGATTTTTCACGGATATCTTCATTTTCATATTGTGGGGACTCTACGTTTCCTAGGAGTTGCATCAAACTGGTTATATGAGGCAAGAGCGTTTCTCTGGCCATTACGAAAAAGCCTCTTTCTTTCCGGTCTAGCAAGGCCATCACTGATTTCGTGAGCTCTACCCAGTCCTGAAGAATGGCGTGTCCGGTTTGGTCCTTCGGGGAAACTTCTGGATTCAAATTACGAGTTGCGACAAAGGAACAGCTAGAAAGCATGGGCAAATATCTATTTTGCTTTGAAGAATCAGTTATCTCTGAAAAATGGGACACATTTTATTCTTCGTCAATGGTTTCTAAAGCAGAGACAAAGGTGAAATTAACTTTATTCAGCTTGTGACTTTTCGGAATTACAACCATAGCATCACATAAGGTTGCTTTGACACCTTCTTTTATTGTCTTAGACTCCTTCCTCACAACACAGTCACTTGCAGAAAACAGCCTCTGGCCTTCGATAGTCTCCGGATTATTGGGTAAGAGCAGAGATGGTATAGCATTGAATTTAGCTTTCCGACGTCTGCTGTGAAGACCCTCTTCCTTACAAACAATGTCTGGTGGGCCAAAATGGCGGTTGCATACATTGGCATACTTCCTTATATAAGTAGTAAAATCAGGTTTTCTTAAAATATCGTCCTGGCCACATAATCTTAGCCATTCTTTTGACCTAGAAAATCAAACCTACAATATAGCCACTGAACTCTTTGAAATGTATAGCTAAAAATGTATTATTTCTTATAGTTCCCCGTTAGAAAAAAGTCTTAGTAATATTTTGGAAATTGTGCCGTAAAAGGTCTAAGATTATACAGACTCAGCAGTAAGAAATACATTTTATTTATTTTCTGGTAAACAAACTGGAAGAATATTCTATAATAGGAGCTTTTCTAGCACAAAGCCCCGTAAAATTTTGGATCTGCCACTAAAATGTGGGATGTCCTTCAATTTTCTGAAAATTCCCTAAGAATTTTACGAAAAACACTTCTTAACGGACGTTTGGTATTTTATTGGATAGGGGTATTGTGGCAACTTTTACCACAACAATCAATAATTAGAACCCAAAATTTGTATCAATCAGGACCCCTAATAGCTATCTAAATTCACAAATCGCCAATATTTCCAAACAGAAGTGCTTATTCCTTAAAGCTCAGGAAAGGTCTTCCCATTTTATCCCAACACATTGATTGTAAACGACATTAGCTCTTATCTTGGCTCTCAGCCAAAACAGGTAACTATACTTTTCAAGTATCACAGGAACTACAATCTGAGAAAATAAATATCACGACGTAAAAAAAATTGATAAACTATCCAGTTGCGGATCCAGAGGGGGGGGGCCGAGGGGTACCCCCCTAAAGTAGTGTAATTTACCTAATTAACGCAAGTTTGCATTAATTAAACTTCCTCCTAACGTAAGTTTATCGTGTCAACGTAATTTGCGCCCCCCCCCCCAAAAAAATCCTTGATCCGTCCCCGAAACCATCACATCTGTTCCACCAGTTATTAGAAAAAGAAAAATTTCCTTATTTTCACAAATTTCATCAACCCCCCCCCCCCTTTTTTATAAAATTCTACATAGGCCAATCAGTTGAGTCCACTGTATATAATAATAGATTGTCATAATTTGTATATAAATAAGTCGTACCTGTGAGATGGGACAGTTGCAAACCACTTGGCCGGCTCACCAAGTTTTCTTCTGCTTTCGCAATTACGAATAATGCACTTTCTAACCATTTCTCATTGATTGACGCAACACACTAATCCATAAGTGCACAAATAAGTGGCAGGAGCTTATTGTTCGCACCGAGAATGAAGAGCCAGAAATCATCTGCGGTAAACTTACTGCTAATTATATAAACTGTGCTTTCCGGTAACTTGAAAAGGGTACTCAAACTTTAAATGTCCGTTCGAATGAATACTCTTTCTTCTTCTTGGGCTATTGGTTCGGTACGATTGCCTCTGGAAAAAAAATTAACACGCATCCGTGATCTCTCTTCTGGCACAAAAATACTTGACTTTTTGGGGATGTTTCCTCTCTCTTTCGAAAATCAGGCAAATTTTCCCAGGCTCTTAGCTTTTGGCGAGTTCCATTAAAATTAATGAAATTCAAATATTTGGAATCAGCATAAAAACTCAATTCTTTTGCTGCATAAATTGTTATCAAAATTTTATTTTTTAGAGTTTCGGTTTATATTGGGTTGAGTGATCAAAGATTTTAGTTTGAGACAAATTTGCGAAAATGAAAAAAAGTTGCAAAATCATTTTCCATAACAAAGTGAATTTTTTTAACTGAGACAGTTCGCTACTTCACAATTGAATAGTCAGTTCAAAATATTTGCTTCGGAAAATTGTTGTAAAGTCGAAAAGTACTACGGTATGCGCTTTCTGGAAAATTTTATTTACACCATGGGAGCCCCCCTCATTATCATGACGAGCAAAATTAATTAAACATAGCTGCCATTCTCATCCTATAAAGGCATATAATATTTCACATTGTACAAGCTGTGTTCAACAAATGGAGTGCAGATGCTAGTGTAAAGGAATCTAAGACTGCAAAACTGTTTGCCTATTCATTCGTGCTATTTGCGAAAGACCTATATCAATTTTTTTTTCTTTTTCAACTACAGAGGAATGAATTCATTTGCTTGGCAGAATTGCGACCATTGGCAGAGTTCTGTCATTGGCAGAATGACAGAACTACTTCAACACTCGAATTATCTTATTCCTAATTGGAAAGCGATATCACTTGGAAATGATGAAAAACATACAGCAAAATAAATGACGAATTTGAAATCATAGAAGTTTTGGATATCCTAAGCCTATTATCAGCACCTTAACAAATTGGCGTACGTTAAGTGAAAGATTATTCTGTATTACTCTATTTTGCATTGCGTCCAGAAGAAAAAAATGAAAAAATATGTCATAAGAACTACATTGTTTTAGTCTTGACATTTTCTTGGCGATCTTGATAGTAATGGGGGCCCTATGGTTTTGACAAGTCAGATAGCCGCTACTCTTTTCTTCCTTAATGGTTTAAGATCACAAAGAAGTTTGACGGTGATTCCCTATAGACGCAGGTGTTATTAATTTTCTTCAAGATGCAGGTGATTGTTACATAATAGGGTGTGTATTGTCTTCAAGTTGTAGGTGTTTGCAACACAATAGGGTATGTTTTTTTCAAGATTTCTTTGGTTCTATGTTGAAAAACCTACGAGGACCAGGAAAAACCTTCAGGGGCCGCAAATTAAGAAGCAAATTTACGCGTTACGTAATAGCTTCTTTGATTGTTTAAAGACCTAGGGATGTAGGAGGAAAACCTTCAGGACCCGCCAAATCAAGATGCAAACATAGATGTTACATCATAGTTTTTCCTTTGATAGTTATGTTTAAAAACTTGCGAGGGCCAGGGAAAAACCCTCAGGAGTAGTAACCGTCCAATTACTTGAAAACCTAAACGCAAACCTACACCTGAGGCATAGATATGTGTGTAGGTTTTCAAGTAATTGGGTTACCAGTGTCATTTGCAAAGAGGTACCATTTCTATAGAAGCTATAGTAATTTGAAATATCATATGGAATTTGCTTGAAGGTATATACTTTGCGTACGCGCCCCGTACCAAACAGGTTGGATATAATCTGTTCTGGTTCAAGTTTTTTCTGACACAATTAACTGAATTTCTATTTAATGTTAAACAAGTTTTTTTTTTTTAAGTTAAATGCGTGTTGGAAAATCAGGTATATCTTTTTAGTTTTATTTACAATTCATATTAGTAAGAGAATTGAATTCAATGAGAATAGTTTTTATTTGCAAGGATATTAGTAGAGGAAAAAAATGAGGGATGAATTTATATTATTGGAGATTAATGATGGATCTGACAACAGTGATGTAATTACTTCTTTAGTTTACGAGATTTGCGATTTTTTTTGCGAAGAGGTATTAGCGTAAAGGTATTGCGATGGTTAAGAATGCCTCACGGGTAATTAAAGAATGGGGTGCTTACATCAGATACTTAATAGATATGACGCTTACAAGAGACATTGCTAGAAGGTATTCAATAGCTTAATTGAAAAGTAACGAAAGAATGACATTGTGACTTGACCTAGCTTTACCTCGCCGATGTGGTCTGTATAATACATAAGTAATGTTTGAAAAGTATGGTCAATTTAAACAGAACTGGCGGAAGTGTTTTGAGGGGGATGAGTTGCATGGGGGGTTGAGTTGCACGAGGGTTCAGTTAAAGGGGCTACAGTTACACGCGGGTTTCGGTTATACAGGGGTTCAGTTACAAGGGGGGGGGGTTCAGTTGCACGGGGGTTGAGTTAAATGAGGATTGAGTTCCACAAGAGTAATAGTTTTCTTTACAATTCATGTTAGTAAGAGAATTGAATTCAAAGAGAATAGTTTTATTTGCAAGGATATTAGTAGAGGAAAAAAATGAGTGGTGCATTTACATTATTGGAGATTAATGATGGAGCTAACAACAGTGATGTAATTACTTCTTTAGTTTACGAGATTTACGAATTTTTTGCGAAGAGGTATTAGCGTAAAGGTATTGCGATGGTTAAGAATGCCTCACGGGATAATTAAAGAATGGGGTGCTTACATCAGATACTTAATAGATTTTACGCTTACAAGACACATTGCTAGAAGGTATTCAATAGATTAATTGAAAAGTAACGATAGAATGACATTGTGACTTGACCTAGCTTTACCTCGCCGATGTGGTCTGTATAATACATAAGTAATGTTTGAAAAGTATTTTCAATCTAAAAAGAAAGGGCTGCCGGGTTTTGAGGGGGATGAGTCGCCTGGGGGGGTTGAGTTGCACGAGGGTTCAGTTCACGGGGCTCTCGTTGCCCGGGGGGGGCGGTAAGACAGGGGTTCAGTCGCCCGGGGCTGGAGTTAAATGAGGATTGAGTTCCACAAGAGTAATAGTTTTCTTTACAATTCATATTAGTAAGAGAATTGAATTCAACGAGAATAGTTTTTATTTGCAAGGATATTAGTAGAGGAAAAAAAAATGAGTGGTGCATTTACATTATTGGAGATTAATGATGGAGCTAACAACAGTGATGTAATTACTTATTTAGTTTACGATATTTGTGAAATTTTTTTGTGAAGAGGTATTAGCGTAAAGGTATTGCGATGGCTAAGAATGCCTCCCGGGTAATTAGCGTGTTTATTTTGGTGTTTTTTTCAGGGGTGACTATATCGACCCAGATGTCCTAGAATATTGAGAGAGGCCTCATTCAAATATAAATTAAAAGTTCTAGTGTCCTTTTTAAGTGAACTAAGGATTTGGACGGAAACTAAGCCCCCTCCTAGGATCATTTTTTCCCAAAGTCACCGGATTAAAATTTTGAAATTGCCATATTTATTCAAAAAATCTAATAACTATGTCTTTGAGGATGATTTAATCCCTCACATGCCTGGGAGGAGGACTGCAAGTTATGAGCTTTGTCCATTGTTTGCATATAGCATTGGTTATTGGGAAGTATACAGACGTGTTAAGTTTTTTTTTGTGGTCGATGGAGGGGTGGGGGGGGGGGAGGGAGTTAAGGGGGAGGATATATACAGGGAGGCATTTTTCATTGGGGGCGAGAAAATTTATATGTAGGTGGTGTCAGATTTCCCATCACTATTTAAAAACGATAAGAAACTAAATTTTAAACTAAAATTTAAACTAGAAACTAGTTTAAATAAATAAAACTTTCAGTTGAAAGTTTTTCGACTGAAAGTAAGGAGCAACTTTAAAACTTAAAAAGAACAGAAATTATTTCGTATATGAGGGGGTTCGCCCCTTCATCAATACCTCACTCTTTAGGCTAAAGTTTGTTTATTGCTTTCAAAAGAGCTATTTATTCTAATTAAGCGACTTTTTTGATTCAGGGGTCATTTTAAAGAATTGAAACAAAATTTGAACTTAGCGTGAAAGGGGAGGGGTTGAGGAGGAGGGAACCCCCCTAATATACTTAATAATTCTGGTTCATTTTAGGTTTTAGTGTTTCTCCTTACTTTTAGTTGAATTTATTTTTTGAATATTTCTAATGCACTATAACATAGAGCGCTACAAACATCAGAATCAACTTTAGTGGGACAATTTATCTTTAAAAGTGGGGTTTTTATTTCCTTAATAAATTTTTATTATTTTTTTTTTTTTAAGGAGGAAGTGGATTCATGCAATTAATCTCCCCCTGAGAAGTGACTAAGATGGAACGATACCATATCGATGCAAGCTGCCAAAATACACGGTGAAAATATCCCTTTACACATCGACAACGATTCGAGTGAAACAAGAAAACGGATAAGGACACTTGTAAAAACACAGAAAAAGGACAAATATAGCCTTCTGTATAATGGTAGAGATGTTAGACGCTTTAGTCAATTAAATCATGCAATGAAATACCCTGTGATATCGTTATACCCCGTGATATCGTTATGCTAAGCATTCCAAAACACGAAAATGCTTCAGCGACCAAAGAGATTTTTTTTTTTTTTTAATGTTTCTGTACATTGTGATTTAGAAATTAAAGGTTATTAAATGTTTCACATGTTCAAAACGGTTAATAGACGACTCGAATTTCAATTTATGCAATTTTAACAATACTATATTTTAAAAAGATTATAAATCTTCCATCAAATCATGAGTAGAAAATATACTTTCAGATCCAGCATGCCAGGGAACACACTTTCATATTCAGCATGTAGGAGAGCCCTAAATGTTCACCCCCTAAAAAGGTAAGTTAACCCTAAATGTTTATTTGTTAGTGAACTGTAATCTGTTTGAGTATGATAAAAGCTTGTGGAGTACTACATTACGTTATATAAACAGACTGGGATTCTATGATAGAGTGATTACACCACTTAATAATACTGGTCAGGAACTGAGAGATGTCCAGGAGGAAGTCAGTGGAATTTGCAGCTTTTTCGGAGTTGAAGCACTCTACGTAAAGGGCAATGTACCTGCAGATAAAGTTTTAATTCAAAAGTGTGACCATAGGATTCCACTTTTCAATCTAGAAGAGTTTAAGTGTCTTAAATTTGAGGGGTGTGATCACCCTCCTGAAGATTAGGTTACGTTCTTCGCACAGTGGATACCTAAGAACATACCTGATCGTGATAAATCCATAAGACACGTTAAAAACTATTCTATATCATGGGACCATCGTTTGTGGATGTTTAAGAGTGAACTCTAAGAACTATTTTTATGTAAACATTTTTTGTTGTTTTTTTTTCTTTCTCAAAAAAAAAAAATATTTTTAAAAAATATAAATTTTTAAAAATTATTTATTTTTTTCTTTTTTTAAATAAATTAAAATTTAAAAATATTCTTAAAGTTATAACAATTGAGGTTTGTGATTGGTCAGAGACACGATGTGACTTCCCCACCGGTACTCTATGACCGGTTATTGACACTACCTAATCTATTGCGTTTATTAAATCAGTATTTTGTACGCAGTGGAACGATAAACACATTGGTTATATCTTTTAAAAAAAAAGTGTAGATGGATCATTTCAATAAAGTGTGTTTACATAACAAGGTTATTGTAGCATTGAATGCTGACAAAGAGAATTATTTAAACTTTGAAACAAGTACAGGTGGTAGCACTATTGGAAATGTATGCATGCATTGTCATGACAGTAAGGAATTAAATTTCTTTGGAATACCGAAAAAATTCCACTCTTATGTTGGTGGTTATGCGAGATTGAGATCTCCAGAGATGATTGCACTCAAAGAGAATGCCAACATAAAAATAATCATGGATGATAGAGGACAACTCCTTGTTAGTGTTGCAACTTACACATTACCTACTGATACATCCAATCGTCACCTTTTGGGTATTAGCATTCAATGGAAGATCAATAAAAGAAAGGCCTACTCTTCTACTAATATCGTAAACCATATCTTTTCCACGTGCCGAAACTTTTACCTGTGTAAAAATAATGTGATAATAGACTGTGAAATTGCTAGAAAAATAAAAAGGGCATTGTCAGAAAATATCACGATGGAATATAAAGATGAATCGATGAAAAACAAACCACCAGCAAACGTTACTGCCATTGATCAAACAGTCATTGATCCAAATAATACCAAAGACTAAAAGCATATTGAGCCTGTTGATGAGACACCAGTAAAAATTGTGTTTGACTCATACGCAATACGGAAATTTCATTCAAGAAATTATGAAAAAATTGTAACTAAGTAGCAAATTCTTTCTTGAATTTACCTGTTGGACAAACAAAAAAGACATTTCGTTCAAGAAATTATGACAAAATTCTAAGTAAGTAACAAACTCTTTATTGTTTTCACGAGTTAGATGATTGTAACAATTGTAAC